>NC_034421.1:14311042-14314790 GCF_002078875.1 Numida meleagris | reverse complement strand
AGCCCGCCCCGCCCGCCCCGTCCCGCGCACCCGCCCCGGTGCTGCCCCCGACGGCGGCGGCGGTGCGTCCCGGGGAGCGAGCGGCGGTGAGTGCGGGGGGCGGCGGGGCCGGGATAGCTCGGGGCTGTGCGGAGCCCCCCGGCGAACCGACCCCATCCCTGTCCCTATCACCCTGCGGTGGCTGCGCGGCGGGGACGAGGCAAAGCCGCCCCGCGGAGCTGAAGGGAGGTGCCCCGGCTCTGCCGCCCCGCAGCTGCCCAGGTCCGGGTTGCTTGCTTCTTGCTCCGGTTTCTTGTGGCTTTCCTTCTGTCTGTGTGCAGCCCCGGGCGGGAGATCTCCCTTCTTTCTCCGTCCTTTAACTGAAATGGGGAGAGAACACAGAAGTGGGGCACACGTGGGGGTGGGCTGAGGGGGGAGCGAGTTCAGCTTCCGACTCTTCGGACGCTGGGAAGCGCCGGGTCTGCCAGGGGGATGTTAACGGGGGTTTTGCAGAGACCCGTGCCTGGGAGGGGGAAAAGAGACCGTCGTCTCTAGTGCCACCCTGTGTAAATTCCCATGGAGCAAGCTATTAGCACTGACATCAAACAGTGTTAAGCGCTCAGGGCTTTGAAGCCTGAAATGGCTTTGTCCCACTGCTGCCACTGCTGTGAATCTTGATAAACCTCTGAAGAGAAGGAAAAGTTCGGGATGCCCACTCATGCAGGGCTTTTAGGGCATTAAATTGCATTGGTGTGTTTCTGTGTTTCCTACCTAGATTTTTTCTTTTCTTCCCCCTTCCCTTCCCCCCCTTCCCATGCCTTTTGTAGGAGCTGAGCTGGGAAATCCTTGTTCAAGCCATCCCCTTCTCAGTCTGATTTTTGTGGGGCCGCTGCTTTGCTTTGTGAGGCAGCGCTCCCTGGAGAAGTGCCTCTTGCATTTGGAGGTCTCGTCCTGGTGCCCTGCGGTGGCCCAGCAGCAGTTTCCTTCTGTGCTGTTGTGGCTGTCACAAGGACAGTCCCCTTCTCCTCTAGGTCTGAGCTGAAGCAAATCCCAGCTGTCACCATGGGCGGTGTCTGGCTGGTTGGACTGATGGGGCTCATGCACTTCTGGTTTCCCAAGGTTGCTGCCCAGAATCCCATTAAAAACCCCAGGGACCAGAAAACGGAGCATACCCTCTTGATTAATGAAATCAATGCTGACACCCCGGGAGAGGACACTTCTGAGTTTGTGGAGCTCTATCACACCAGTGGTCAAACAGCCCGTTTGGACGGCTACTACCTGGTTTTCTACAATGGCAACGGAAACCAAGCCTACAGAGTTCTGAACCTCCAGGGCAAGGCTACGAACAGCCAAGGGTTCTTTCTTGTTGGCTCTGCCTCTGTGAACCCGGCAATAGTTATTCCTAAGAACACTATCCAGAACGGCCCTGACGCGATCGCTGTGTACTATGGCAAAGGGAACTACAAGGAAGGCATGAGCGTCACAGGTAAAGGACTGGTGGATGCCTTGGTCCATAAGACAAAGAAAACGGACAGAGCGGATACGCTGGTCAGGGTACTGACCCCTGGCAGAGATGCTTTGCTGGAGGACTCCACCTTCAGGTCTATGGACGAGTCAATCGAAAGGTGCCGTGGGGCGGACGCTCAGTGGTTCTTCCAAGTGGCCGTGCCTACCCCAGGCACAGAAAACCACTGTGTCCTGACACCTCAGCTGAACGCATCCGCTGTCCTGATCAGTGAGGTCCATGCTGCCTCTTCTTTTGAAGATTTAGAGTTCATCGAGCTTCAGGGTCCCCATTCCACCACGCTGAGGGACATCGTCCTGGTGCTGATTGATGGTCGGACCAAAGACATTTATTTCACCATGGATGTTTATGGCAAAACCTCATTGGATGGGCTTCTTCTGATTGGCCCAGCACAAAGCAACATCCCAGGTAAGGGCTGCACGTCGGTGGCTGCCTCGGAGCTGCGGGAGCTGTCTGCTGTGTTTGGGCTTGGAGGATGCTGTCTCTTTTTTTGGTGGTTTGGCATTCTGATAGATGAATGTGAAAATACCAGCTCGGTACTCAGTGGCAGATAAAAGAGCTAATGAAAGGAAAAGGAGCTGCATAAAGCAAGTAAAATATTGGAATCTATTAAGAGGAGAAAAAAAAAATGAGGCCATATTTGATGCCACTGTGTAAATGTGTTATTTGCTGGTATCTTGTCTTGTGTGGTACAATGTCCTGGACTCACAAAGGAGGTATTAGGACAGGAGAGATTCAGAGAAGGTCAGGGAGAGTGGCCAGTGCGGGGCTGTGCTCTCACTGCACCATCTGCCAGCACAGTTCCCACTCGTCCCTTCCTCTCAGTGCTCCCAGGCCACCGGAGGAGGAGGTGGTGGAGGAAACATCTCATTATTTTGGGCACTCAAAAGGAGATGTTGCAGCCAGGGATGCTGACTCAGCAGATGCCTTGTGCAATTCTCTGACTCACGATCTGTGAGTCAGGGCGTGCGTTCCTCGCTCACAAATCTGGTTCCCATTTGCACGTCATGAAGGACGCGGGGGGGTGGAGCGGGGGGGTTCGTGTTGGAGTCAGCAGATGGGACGCTCCACAAAGCCGAGCAAAGCGCAGGAGAGTGCTGTGCAGGAAGGGGAAAGCTGCAGCAATCTGATCGAGGTGTGTCCTCGCTGCGGCAGCTCCACAATGCGTTGGTGCCCGTCCATCACTGAGCTGCATCTGGGGAGGGTTGGGGGTGGGTTAGGGAAGGGTGCTGCGCCTTGCTGTGCTCAGCAGCTCTCACTGACTGCTAGGGAAATGGCTGAGGGCATAGGGAACAGCACAAACAGGGAAGGAAATAGGGAAAGTCCATCAAACTGCAGCCTTAATTCTGTCTGCTGGTATCCTGGACCCTTGCTGTGTACGTGTGTGTATATGTAGAGCACGTGTGTTTGTGAATAACAAGGATCGTTAGTGAAATGCTAGAACAAAATACTTCCGTTTTTAAATATTTTTGTGTATTGTCAGAATAACTGCTACCCTAAATCTTAGTTCATTTTGCAGGCATCTTTTTTGAATTAACAATGAGCAACTTCACGTCTGCACCTGTTTTCCTGTTCCCCTGCTCATGCCTGAAGCAGCTGCTCAGTCTGCAGCACCTGCACAGCAGAATGGGTGCTGCTCAGGGTGCCCCTCCAGCCACCTCCAGCCTGCAGAGCTGCCTGTAAACAGGGAAATTCAGGCTATGAGAACGTGGGCAATGTCAGGGGGCAGAAAGGTGCTGAGCACCCCACTCGTTTTCTGTGTTACTCTGTCTGAAGCAATGCTGGTTTCCTGCACTGGGGAAATTGCTCATGCCTGGCTTATGGAGCACCTCTCATGTACTGTTTATGGGATGTCACTCTTGTATGTCTGACGTGCTGTCCTTGTTCTTTTCCTTGCTGATGTGCAGTGGACTTGCCATTCCCAGAGAACACCACTCGTCCTGTCTTCAGGGATGGCCCCAACGCCATTGCTGTCTACAGAGGCAACAGCAGCAGCTTTGCCCCAGGGAAGGCACTGCCAGCAGCTGGCCTGCTGGATGCTTTCGTGTATACGACCACTGAGGGACCGAGCCCTGAGCTGCTGGACATCCTGACACCGGGCAGACCTGCCTATGGCAGCGTGCGGTGAGATGGCTGGGAGGGGATTTTGCTGTCACAGCAGTCCTCGCTGCCTGGGGTCATCCCTGCCCATGTCCTCAGCCCTCCTGAGAGCAGCACTGACTGCAGGGAGGTCAGAGGTGGGGG
>NC_034421.1:14296252-14310552 GCF_002078875.1 Numida meleagris | reverse complement strand
CACGAGGATGCTCAGAGATTGGAGCACCTCTCCTACAAGGGAGCTGGGCTCCTTTTTCAGACAGGGGCGTACTGATGAGGGTGGGATGTCTCTCTAGACCCCAAGAAGGGAGAAGACTTCACCCTCTGGTGAAAATATTCCCCCTCTGGTGCAGGCAGATGTGAGTGGTGGGTGACAAGCACCCAGGTCTCTGGCTGGCAGGTTATGTTCTGTCTTATTCTCACATCTGTCTCTTTCAGGCACCAGCTGGGAGATGTGTCCATGAGCCAGTGCAACTGCTGCTCGGTGACTCGGGACTCCTTGTCCTATGTCCTCAGTAGACCAACCCCTGGCAAGTTCAATGATTGCCCCAGCAGACGCTTCAGTCAAACTGTTTCCTTCTGCCTTCGCATAGCAGGTAGGTATTAGTTACCTCTGTTTCTCTAGGCAGGACCTCCTAAGGACCAGAGCATGTGCTCTAAGCCCAGGATATCTAGAACATCCCCCCAGAGTTGTGCTGTGGTGCATGTAGGTACACCAAAGGAAGTGCAACCAGAACATCTGACTGTTCTGTGCAGTATTGTTCCTTGTAGCCACCCTTTCTGGGCTGAAACTCTCTACTCTTCACTCCCACCCCTGGGGTAAAGTGGAGCCTTTTGGGCTCTCCAGGTGATGAACAGGAGCTGAGTTGCACCTGTCCCAGAATGAGCTGGAGCTGTGCCCAAGGTTGCAGAAGCTGGGTAACAGTTAGTTTTTTGTTTCCTAGATTGCCAGGAGTGGCTCCCAAAGTCAGAAGAGATCCTGGTGACTCTGGTCCAGGCCCTTGACCGATCCTGCAGTTGTGGAGTTTTTCCAGCCTACTTCAAAGGTGAGGCAGTCAGGAGCGGGGCACTCCGGGTGCTGTCAGGGGTTAATGCTCATCCGCTTTTGATTTTTAGCCTTGGGTTCCCTGCTGGATTGCATCCTCCTGGCTTGGATCTCAGCTAATCTGAGCTTGGTTCTGATCGTGAAAGTGCCGAGAGTTGGGCAGAGTATGGTGCTGTTCTGCGCTGTGCTCCAGCTGCAGCTCTGGCAGCCAGCACACATCAGTGCTGATTTGCAAACCTTGAGCATTTGCTGTCAGACAGGTTATAGAATCGTAGAATCATAAAGGTTGGGAAAGACCACTAAGATCATCTAGTACAATCATCAAACCATCACCACCATGCCCACTGAACCATGTCCCTAAGTGCCACATCTCCCCTTTTCTTGATGTGGCAACAGGGCCGACATCGCAGCTAGGAGATTGTTGCCTAGCTGTCCTTGTGATCCATAGGAACTAAGCCAAGTTGTGTCAGAAATGTGAGTGGACTTACTGGTCTGTGTTGTTTTTCTGATATCCCTGCTAGATTAGTGCACAAATGGGATGAGCACATGTAGATGCATGAAGAAAACAGCATGACCGTGCAGTGTGCATTGTCAGCAACAGTACATTCAGCTCAGCATGTTTAGAGGCCCCCAAAAGATTGTTCTAATTGCTGCTGGGGCTGCAAGGCTTCCAAAAGGATGAAGACATCTGTGGGTGAGCTGTGTCATCTGGTCCCAGACAGGAGCTGCAGGGCTCCCAGCATTGCACTGGTGGTACAAGCTGCCCCACCAAACCCTTCTCTTGTGTCTGTCTGACCAGGGGGGCAGTGGCAGTAGATGAGAAGCTGAGGAACTCCCTGTCCCTTCCAGGAGAAAGTGCATGTTTAGAGATGTGGTAGCACTGAGGCAGACCTCTGCTTGCCTTCACAGATCCAAAGGCAGCCTGCCAGGACCTGGGGCTTGTGTTTACCACCCTGCTCACTGCAAAGTCAGAAACCCAGCTGAGCAGCCTGCTGCTTGCCTTCCAGACCTTCCTGGAGAGCCCCAGGGCTGTGAGTTTTGATGGAAGGAATATCACAGCAGAAAGTTCGTGCTCCAAGGATGTCCCTGCGCCGCATTTGACCCCAGGTACCACTCATCAGTCTTGTGTGTTGGGGAACGCTGTGTTTGAGGGTGGGCATGTGGGCCTAGCTCTCCCAGGGCCTCCCTGCATGTCCCAAACTCTGGCAAAGAGCCCCTCCAGTTCCATCTCATCCAGTCACTCGATGTTGCTCCTTATTCAGAATAACAGCAAACTGCCATTAGTCAAACTGAGTATTCTCAGGGCTTTACTTAAGGCATCTGAAGCAAAAAGATGATTTAAAAAATGAATACAGACTGGGGTTACGGTCAAAAATATATTCAGCTCCTTTAGTTTACTGGTGTCCATATGCAAACAAGCTGTGAGAAGCCAGAGAGGTGTTTTCTTTCCTCTGGTTCCTCTGTGTGCAAAGGACACCAACACGAGCTGCTGCAGTGCAAGGGGCAGCTCCCATTGCCTGTGAGGCATCAGGTTCCTGTAGGGCTGGCACAGCCTGGCTTCCAGTGGACACTGCGAAGGCCCATGGGAATCTCTGTGTGTTGGTGCAAGAGGAGAAACGTGTGTGTTGGGGTGCTGGGCCAGCATCCCCAGAATTCTGCTGAATTTGGTCATACTCTGGCAAAACAGTGTGCAAAGCTGTGTTCTTTGCCCAGGACGCCATCCATAGGCCCACGTTCCTTTCATGACATTTTTGCTTTCCAAGGTGCCCCATCAGAGATACCAGAAGGAACACCAGAGCCCTCTAGACAAGCAGGCAAGCTACTCATCAACGAGGTGAACCCAGACAACCCAGGAGGAAGAGAGGACACGGAGTACATAGAACTCTTCTACACTGGACAAACATCCTTTGAACTCCAGGGATACTGGTTGGTCCTCTACAATGGCAAAACTGGACGGGCCTACCGGGTATTGGAGCTGTCTGGACATCGCACAGACGAGCTGGGTTTCTTCCTGGTGGGAAGCAGTGCTGTGCGCCCAGCACCCATGGTCAGGCTGCCCCCCAACACCATCCAGAACGGAGCGGACGCTGTGGCTCTCTACTACAGCAGCAGCACACGCTACATGCTGAACATGGCTGTGACTGCTGAGGGGCTGGTGGATGCCGTGGTGTACACATCCCGAGTGCTGGAGAAGGCAGAGCAGCTGCTCAAGGTGCTGGTACCAGGGCAGGGCATCCTGTATGAGAACGATTCGCACAGCACCGAGGATGAGTCTCTCAGCCGCTGCCACAGCCTGAGTGCTAGACTCCAGAGCAGCTTCCAGGTGGGTTGATGGCAGGTGTCTGCTCTTTGTCCGTAGTCACTGAGAAAGCAGTGGTCATGGTTCAGTGTGTCCTTGATTTGGGAAAGTGAGGCATTCTGCTGAGCCACTCCCCTCCAGCGAGTTGCTGCTGCTCTCACCTGCCCTCACCTCTCTGACCCACCTGTCTGCCTCTTGTTGGCCGGGTAGCAGCTCCACACCCCATGCCTCAGAACCAGGAGATCCCCAGGGCAGCTCACATGCCAACAGCCCCAAAACCTGGGGGTCTGCTTGTGGGCAGCATCCCAGCACCTTCAGTTACCCTGAGCCACTTCTTCAGCCCCACTTGCTTGGTGCCACCTCTATGATGTGTGGTACAGCACTTCACATCCCTGAAACCCAGTTTCCCACAGGCCAGCATGTGAAGGACCTTCCTTGACCACAGGCAGGATTCATTTTTAATTTGTCCCAGTTGTTCCTTTCTAAACGTTGGGCATCAAATAGGCCCCATGAGGCAATACTGGGAGAGTACCTAAGCCAGATAAGGGAGGGATGTGCTGTTGCACTGCCGATATCTGCTGGGGTCAGGCCAGCACAGAGGAGTGGGTGGGAGGCAGGATGGCTGCAGCCCCTTCGGGCCTAACCAGGGGAACACATGCAGATGGCAGCAGCTCTTCTATCTCCTGCAGGTGACTGTGATGACACCGCTCAGGGAGAACGCTTGCAGTGGCCCCTCCGCTCCATCCCCACCCACCGTCCGTATCAACGAGTTGGGCCTGGTGGGCAACGGGACTGTCCGCTTCGTGGAGCTGGAAGGGCAGCCGGGGGCCAGCCTGGCCGGGCTCAACCTGCTCATCTTCCTGGGCCGGGAGGGCAGAGTGCAACACAGCATCCCACTGAGAGGCAGCCTTGGAGCTTCAGGGCTGCTCCTGCTGGGTGGTGGGCACGGTGAGGCAGGCAGCGGACACTGTGGGGCAAGCAGTGGGTGCTGTGGGGTGGGCTGTGGGCACCGTGAAGTGGGCAAGTGAGCGCTGTGAGGTGGGCATTGGGCACTGTGAATTGGGCAGTGGGCACCATGAGGTGGGCCCACTGTCAAGATGTTCACCCACTTATCCCCCTGACATTTCCAGGTGGGACAGAGCTGACATTCGAGGACATCTCTGCTGCTAGTGAAGGCTCCAGCGCTATTGCTCTGTACAGCACCAGTTTGATTCCTGGTGGCATGAAGGCAACGACAGAGAACCTAGTGGATGCTGTGGTGTTCACATGCAGGCCAAGCACAGCAGGAGGACACTTGGACTTCCTCGGCCCGCTGTATGCTGTGCCCTGCGGGGATGACAGGTGAGGCCACTTCTCTGGAAAATGTCCCTGGGCTCTTGGCTCCCGGAGCCTTGGCTGGAGTGTTGCTGAACTTGCTGCCTTGTCCTGCATCCTGTGCAGCCAGGTGTATTCACCAGCCTTGAGATGGAAAACAGAGAGCTGGGCAGTGTATTGCAATGGAAAATGCTTCTACTTCAGTGTAGGACATCTCTTTCACTGCCAGGTGAACTTTGCTTAAGAAAGAGGGCTGAGACTTTCTCTTTGTCATAGTGCTAGTAGAGTTTCTCCTTTCCACAAAATCAGCTCTTTTAGTTACACCTGTCCTCTGCAAGTCCTCTGCTTCACTGTACCACTGGCTCGGATGGAGGTTCTGTGTTGGCAGCCTGCCCCTGGGAGCACACATGAACCAAGTGCAGCCATAGGAGTGCCCCTTTCTCAGAAAATCGAGATCTCCAGCTTCTGGCTGGTTGAAACACTGCACTGAAAGACCTCCTCCAGAAACCAGTCCCCTTGAATAGGTTTGCTGTAACCAAGCCCCGGTCCTCTCTAGCTGATGGGGTCAGCTGGACCCATCCGTGACAGCCCTGCAAAGGCTGATGTCAGCTCCAGCAAACTGTCTGTCATCCCCAGCAGTGCCGGGATTGGGAGCACTGAGGGGATTTGTGGTTGGAGCATCAAAGACAGATGTAAGACGCACTGCTGAGCTTAGACTCCTCTTCTGGGGGACAGGCCCGTGTCCTTGAGCCGCTGCCACTCCGGCGATGCCAGTGCAGAGCTGCAGTTTGCCGTCTCGGAGCCTACCCCTGGTCTGCAGAACAGCTGTCCCCAGGACACCTTCGCCGTGAATCTGGACCTGTGCTTCCTGAAACCCAGTAAGCAGGGCTGCATGCCCCCACTGGCATGTGGGAGCAGTGCATTGCGGGCCACAGCTGCCTGTGGGAGGTGGGGATCTGGCAGGGACCTTCCCTGTGGTGTTGATGTGATGGAAAGCACACCACCATCCCAAGCAGGCAGCCTTGCTCACGGTTTTGGTGCATGCTTTTGTGAAGGTAGCTGCTTGTTTCATTTGAGACACCTGCAGGCTGCAGCTCCTGCTCAAGGTCCCACCAAGCCGTACCCATGCCCTGCTGAGCTTCACTCCTGAGCATTTAGCAAGGGGAATGCAGTGGGGAGGCAATCACTGGGGCTGAGCTGCACTCAGGCAACCGCTTCTCTGCTTTTCTTCCCATAGACTGCTCTGCGTGGATCCTGAACCACGGGGGGTTGCTGGAAAGCTTGAGAAAGGCCTTGGTGAGCTCCCTGGAGGAGAAGTGCTCCTGCGGTGTCCCTGAGCACTACCTGCAAGGTTGGTGCCCCCCTCCACCTCCCTGGTTTGCAGCGTGCTCCCCTCGGCTGCTCCACTGGGCACCAAAGGGAGGGCTGTGTCCTCACTCCTCTGGAGGGCCAGGAAGGCTCATTTCCTGGCGGCCAGTCCCTTCTCAGCCCAACCCAACCCCAACCCCTAATATGTTACCCCTAATGTGAGTGTCACACACTTTCAGAAATGGTCCTTGTCCCTTGTGCAGGGCTTCTGAGCCAGACAGCCTGGGATGGCAGCTCTGATCTCCCCAGTGACTTGCTCATGTTGGTTATGATTTAGGACAGGAGCAGGGGCAAGGCTGCCTCAGAAGGGCTTTGTAAAGGGTGCCCTGAGGTGTCTGTGAGACAAACTGAATATCCTAAACCTGCAAAGAGCACTTTGGTTCTCAACCCTTTCTCAGTCAGGGTCCTATATTTATTTGAAGTACCTGGAGCAACAAGTCACTTCTGGAAGTCTTAGGGCCCTACCACTTCTCAAGGATGGGAAGAAACATTTCCTATTTATTGGCTGAACTTGAAGGAAATGAGGGCTTTGCAGTAATGCTGGCTGTCAGCCCTCCCTTGCCCAAACACTATTTGATTTCTGTCAGGTTGGATGGGGCCCTGGGCAATGTGATCTAGTACTTTGTCCAGTGGTTAGCAACTCTGCCTGTGGCAGGGGGGTTGGAACTTGATGATCCTTGGGGTCCCTTCCAACCCAAGCCATTCCATGATTCCATGACTCTACGATTCTATGATTCTAACCCCTCTTTGTCCCTTTGAACAGTTTCAGAGAGTTCTGACCAATGGGTAGAGATCATGAATTTGTGAAGCATAGTGCAAAGGATTTTAGTGGACTGGAAGGACAACTCACAGTCCATTTTGTCACTGAAAAAAAAAAAAAACCAGGTTGAGAACATGCTCAGGTTGCTTGTTATGAAGTGTGGTGCCCTGCAGCATAGTTTAAGAGGGTGGTGAAAAGGGCAGGAAGGGGCTCCTGGAGCAGGACCGAGGTGTTCCCATGCAGCAGGTGGGCTCCCCCCTGCTCAAGGCGTGCTGGTTCTTCTCTGTAGAGCTGAACCTGACGTGTGTGGACTCCTTGGTGAAGATCTCAGGCCAGATGCATGCTCCGCTGCCAGCACATCAGCAGACCATGGAGAGCTGGCACCAGGACCTCATGGCCAGCCCCCACCGCTTCTCCGTGGATGGGAGAGTGCTGGAGACCAGCCCTGAGTGTATCGCCCAAAGAAACACGGCGGTGTCATCACAGAGCAGTTGTGAGTGGGAGCAGAGCTGGGCACGGGGACCTGCATCCAGCACCAGTGGGGCTGGGTTCACACATCTGGTGCTGCTGCTTACACAAAGCTGCCTTCTGACACTGATGGGTGATTGGGAGAGAGGTAACGATGGCTGGCTCCTCCGGTGTAAGGGGTGACGGGGTAGTCACCTTGCCATCTCAGTGCCCCTGGAAGTTTGGGTGCCTGCATCCCTTTGTGGGGCTGGGGTAGCCCCATTCAAGAAGCCCCAAAGCTGGCTGCTCAAAGCCAGTCAGAGCTAGCGTACCGTGAGGTGTTTGCAGGCATGTGGAAGAGGGCTGACATGGGGGCTGGAGCCGAGCCCTCATGGCACCCCGTGCTGGGCAGGGTCCTGACTGCAACACCCCATCTCTGCCTTCACACCCCCAGCCTCCCCCCGCGGCTGGGAGATCGCCCTGTTTGTCGTGGGAGCTCTGCTGCTCGCGCTCTTGCTGGTGGGCCTGGCGTTGCACTTCATCAAAAGGTGAGAAACCGACCTTCAGGTGATCACTGATAAAACCATGGGTGGAAGGGCTGCTCCTGGGAGTGAGCTGGAAGCCCTCACAGGAGCCCTGTGAGCACAGCCCTGTGTGTCTCCCTCACAGTCTTGAGAGGAGACAGCTTCCATGTTGCAGCACCGCTTCAAACAATTAGTGGCCCTAGCGTTGTTAGCAGGCTGCTTAACACTTGAGTGGTCAAAAGTAGTGTTAGTGGCTGGGTTATTTAACCAACTCAGGTGATTTATTTCCATGATGGTTCTTTGATCTTCTGTTATCATTGGCTAGGGTGCTGCTATGCAAGTGTTAGAAGAGAGGAACATTCTTAAGTCACATTTGAGGAATGGAAAAGTTGGGAAGCATTTTGCAAGGGAGTGTAAAAAATACAGTGAGTCAGGTTTAGGGAATCTCTTTCAGAAATCAGGGTGGTTTAGAGCCAATCTACTTGTGTAGGCGTTCTGCCTCATACTTTGTCCATTGCTTTTCAGACGTTTCCAAAATTACACCAGCATTGAAATGAACGACTGCACGGAGATGGCAGCAGACTTCTAATGCTCCCAGGCACAGCTACAGTGGCAGAGTCACCACCAGCAAGGCCGGGCTTGTGTCTGCAGGTGGCAGACCAGCTGTCCAGCTCCCTCTTCCTCCAGGACCTGCCAAACCCCAGGTGTATATATGCATGTGTAGGTGCATATACAGATGTATACACACACACATACATACACAAAATGCCTGAGTTATTTTTATACTTCTAAATTTTTTACCTCAAACTAAAGGAGTTGAAAGAAACGGGCAAATTTTGTGCTGTGGTGACCAGAAAGAAACCTCCTTGCCTCATGCACAGCCCTACAGCAGTGAAAGTATTTCAGCCTCCCCTGAGCCCCTCTTATCCAAGCAAGGGGGTTCAGAGCATCATGCCTCCGAAGTCTCTGCTGCAGCAGCTCTGTACCACCAGCAGCCTGCCATAGAAGAGCCATTGCTGCTGAGTCCACTGCCAGGTCACCCTGCCCAGTCACAGAATAGGGCTCAGAGGAGAGGAAAGTACACAGTTCATGCCCAGGTACCACCCTGCTCACATCCCTTACATGTATAGTCCCATGATGCAGAGCACAGTCCGTCCCTGTGCAGGCAGTGGGCAGGAGCAAAGGGCAGTGCCAGACTCCAGATGTGCTGAGAATTCAGAGGGTGAGGGAGTGACTTTGGTGAGAGCTGCTCAAGGAATCCGCTTCCTACACAAGTGTGATCTATCCCTAATGGTGTGGTGGCTGATGCCAGGCCTCTGGTGACATTCCTGGTGTGTGGAATGGTGGTCCCACCTCGTGTCTGAGCACGCTGCACAGCTCTGTGCATGGTGGCTGTGCCAAGCCAGGTCCAGCCCAGCTGCTGTTGGAGCGAGGGGGAGGTAAAATGGAGAAGGACACCCCACACTGCTTTTCAAACATATTTCTCAACCATACAGACTTTTACCGAATAAGCTCTGCAGGGGAAAGGCACAAAGTGTTTCTATGATTGTCAGTGACCTTTCGGAGAAGAAGCCTCACCTTGAGGCCAGTCTTGTCCCCGATGTGTCCCTTCCAGTTCCACATTCTGTTTGCAGCCAGCGCGAGCTGCTGTGGTCCATGGGTAACCAGCCAGCTCCTGGGCCAGCCAGGATGGACAGCGTGGGAGAAGCAGGTTACAGCTTTCCCTTCCCTTCTAGTGCCCAGCAATAGGTGACGCATCAGTAACATTCTCTGCAGATGACCCATATCGCCCTTAGGCAACTGCCACAGCCTCTGATGCATTTGCTTCATGACTTTGTTCTGCTGCAGTGCCAGCCCACCCTGCTGTCAGTGCAGCCCTGCTAGAGCACCCTGCCATCACGCAGGGTCAGAGGAGCTCCATCCTGAAATGGCTGAAGTTCGGCACTGTGGGTGAGGGCTTGGCCATGCTGTTGGAGGGGACACAGGGCTAGTTCGCTGGCACAGCACCATGGCTTGCAGTGGAGCTGAGCTGCTGCAGCATCATCAGCATTTCCTGCTGGAGCCAATGCTGCTGGTGCTCCTGCTGGTGCTCCAGGTGGCACTGCCTCTCTAGCACAGCGTGCAGTGGCTGGGTCAGTTTCTGGATCTCCATGTGTACAGCATCCAACTTCTCAGCAATGGCATGGAATTCAGGAGCAGCAGGAAGTGCTGCTCCACCCCAAGAGGGGTGTTGATTTCCAGGGCTTGTGGGATTTGGCAGGGCAGCCTGAGTGCTGGCATCTTTGACCTGAAACAGCAGGAGGCATGAGAGAAGTGAATCTGAAAAATCATCAGCTGCTCCTTCAGTGAGGACAGAATCATAGAACATCCCATCTCTGCAGCCCTCTTTTGGACCATCTCCCATAGCTTTATGTCCTTCTGATGTCGTGGCACCCAACCTGCACCCAGTGATGAAAGAAAGTGAGGCCACAGCAGCAGAACAGAGCAGGACGATCCCTACCCTCGCCCACTATCCCCCAGCATGGCTTGAAGCTGCATGGCCCCTGATTAGTATCTCAACTGCTCTAAACTGGGGCCATGGGGAAGCCTCCCAGGTGTACTCAGTGCAGGTGAAGTTTAAACATCACTCAAGGGTGCAGCTGGCAGAGGTCTGGCACCCCATGCCTCTACCCAACCTGATCTGGACCAGGATACAGCAGGGCAGCATGCAGGACTGCTCCTGCAGGCAGCACAGTGCCTGCTCCAGCTGGAGCCAGCAGGTCCTGTGGAACCTGCTTTGTCACCCAGCATCCTTTCTTTTTTTGTTGAAGAGCCCTGTCTGCAAGCCTTGTCTTTACCATCAGGGCTGGGCTCCTGGCAGGGGGCACAACCAGCCTCACCCAGATGGGCTGCATCTGCATGGGGGCAGCTGCAGTCCCTAGTGCTTGGCAGCTCTGTGGAGCCATGGGGGCACCCACAGAGCCATCATCACCTGCAAGGGACAGAAGAGAAATGCCTCAAAAGGAGACCCCATCCAAAAGCTTCCTGGAGGAGAGGAGCAAGGAGCCCCTGCCCTACACGATTGGGTGGGGGTCCAGCCTTACCCTTCCCAGGGGGCAGTCCTGGGTGCAAGCCCTGCCCAGCAGCATGTCACCATGAGAGTCCATCAGGTCCATGCTGGAGCTTTGTGCCTGCTTGGTGGAGAGCTGACACCTGCAGCTGGAAACTCAGTGTCTGGGAGTCCACCCATCGGGTCTGTGGGTGCTGCTGTCCCATACCTTTGAGAGAAGCAAAAGCAACCATTTATGTGTCATTGTAAAGAAGGTCTGGGTATGCACGTATGACTGCACCTTCTGGGCTCCCCCTCCCCCATGCAAGGGATGCATGGCAAGGAAAGTGGGTTGAGATACAGTCATACACCACATGTATGTGAGGATATACCTGTACATATGGGAACAATGCACATATACATGCGTGCACGTCTGCTACAGCAGTGGAGGTTTTTTCCATTCCCTATCAGCTTCCTTCACCTACAGGCATCCTTGGAAAATCAGTGCTGCATCTGCCGCTCAACAGACATACCAGAGGGCTTCACCTCCCCAAAGAAACAGCCCCCAGGAAACCACAGCACACTGCAATGTTTTCCAGATTACAGCATGGACCAAGGATCACATTAGGTGGCCAATGCCAAGCAGATGCCATCCACACATCTTCTCCAAATCCCTCTTCCACAGGCACACGCTGGTCTTGAAAAAAACATTAACATATTTTACCTGCCAAGAAGGCACAGAGACTGCTGCAGATCATCTACAGAAAGCCTGGTGAGAAACAGCTCTAGTTGTTTGGTCGTACCACTTTGTGTTGTATTTCTTCCATGGCAAATAAAGAGGGGCATTAACCAGATGTAGACTGCACTTTGATCCAGAGCTGTTTGCAGTGACAGGCCATCCCACACCCTGTTACACACACGAGTGACCTTGTAGGCAAGAGCTGGGGAGGGTGTGTGGCAGAGAACTGCTGTGTCTTGGGCTGCCCGCTGCAGGAGGTGGCTGGTGCCGCATGCTGGGCCCTTCCTCTCTGCTCGCTCATCCCTAGCTCTCTGCATGTCATGCAGTGTCAGAAAGCTCAGCTCCAGTTCTAGTTAAGCCTTCACACTTTGCTGGGTAAAGAACGGGCAGGAGGACTGGGCCAAAGAGAGTGGTGGTGAATGGAGTTACACCCAGCTGGTGACTGGTCACGAGTGGTGATCCCTACGTGTTGGTACTGGGGCCCATACTGTTACCTTTACTGATGACCTGGATGAGGGCATTGAGTGCACCCTCCATAAGTTTGCAGATGACACCAAGTTGGGGGGAAGTGTCAATCTGCCTGAGGGTAGGAAGCCCTACAGAGGGATCTGGACAGGCTGGATCTCTGGGCTGAAGCCAATGGGATGAGGTTCAACAAGACCAAGTGCCGGGTCCTGCACTTCGGCTGCAACAACCCCAGGCAACACTACAGGCTTGGGGCAGAGTGGCTGGAAGGCTGCATGGAGGAAATGGACCTGGGGGTGTTGGTCAACTCTTGGCTGAACATGAGCCAGCAGTGTGCCCAGGTGGCCAAGAAGGCCAACGGCATCCTGGTAGTGTCAGAAATAGTGCAGCCAGCAGGACAGGGAGGTGATGGTCCCACTGTACTGAGCCCTGGGAGGGCCGCAGTGCTGTGTTCAGTTCTGGGCCCCTCGCTACAAGACAAGACACCGAGGCCCTGGAGCGTGTCCAGAGAAGGGCACGGAGCTGTGAGGGCTCTGGAGCACAAGTGTGATGGGGAGCAGCTGAGGGAATGGGATGGTTCAGTCTGGAGGAGAGGAGCTCAGGGGAGACCTTTTTGCTCTCTACAAGTCCCTGACAGGAGGCTCTGAGGAGGTGGGGGTCGGCCTCTGCTCCTGGGTAAGAGCAATAGGACGAGAGGGAATGGCTTTTAGAAGTGCCAGGGGACGTTCCGGTTGGATATTAGGACATACTTCTCAGCAAGAGCGGTCGGGCACTGAAACGGGCTGCTCAGGGAGGTGGTGGAGTCACGGTCCCTGGAGGTGTTCGAGAACCGTGGAGATGCGGCTCCGAAGGCCGCGGGCAGCGGGCAGGGCATGCTGAGCCGCGCAGCACCGCGCACCACGCAGCGCGGCACCCGACACAGCGCACAGGACAGGCCCCCCCCGCCCCACACGCACCCTCGGAGCTGGGTGCCTCGTCCAGGCCGTTCCCCCGGAGCGGAGCCCCGGCCGCGGGGGGAGGAGCCCGGTGCTTAGCTCAGAATTCCCCATTCAAAAACACGGCCAGCTGGGGGCGGCAAGGCGCGGGGCTGTTAACGTTGTGCGTTTTTCCAAACGATTGTAATGATTTCTAAATCACAGTCTATCCAGCTTGTGAAAGTCCCCGCAGCAATAGTAAAAACACAGTTATCTTGCTCATTTTCTTTATCTTAGCCAGTCCGTTATGTTATCCGCTTTAATTTTAAGTGCAGCAGGTGTTCCCTGGACTCTGTCATACCCCGCTGTTCAGGTGTACGGGCGGGCTTAGCCCTTGTGTAATCACTCCAAGATTCTACTCCTGCAGCCCTGGCAGCCACGTACGCAGCGAGCAGTACTAAATGGGGTCCTTCCCACTTTTCTCCTAATGGTTGGGAGTTCCAAGTCTTCACCCGTACATCACCACCAGGTTGTACTGAGCGCGTTGGGGGGGCCAAGGTCAGAGGTTCACAAGACGTGGCACTTCGAGGCAATGATCATCTTCCCTAAAGGAATTAAATATGAGCGTAAATCCACTTCCCCCACCCCAGTGTCGTTCCCAGGAAGTGCTGGAACTTGGTACGCTCTCCCATGCAACAACTCAGGTGAACCTCCATCCAAGGTTGCACTCTTAGGAGAGCCAGGGGCAAGGATCGCGGCTATTTCCAAAGGTATACCCACAGGGACTCCAAATCTTGGAATTATTTTCTTTAAAAGCCATTTTACTCCTTCCTGTGCTTTGGTGGTGCAATAGAGAAGGGCTTCTGGCCGTCCTGAATGAGTATCCACCAAAACAAATAAATATTGATAAAGATTCTGCCGGGAAAACTGCGAGAGATCAGTCTGCCAATCAAGTCTGCCCAAGCTGGTGCACTCCTGTCTGTGGAGTTATTCCATAAACATCCCAGACACATTCCTGCTACACCACCAGCACAAAGGTGCATCCTTTACATACAGCTGGCCACACAACGCGACGCCGTGCCTCCACGACTGGAAGGTCACTGTGCTTTGGGAACCGCCATGGAATGGTCTGCAGGCTGACCCTCTCTCCGGAGGCAAACACGGCAATGGCCAAAGGGGGTTCTGGCGGCAGAGAGCGGAGCACGGACCGGCATCGCGCGCTGCCATGCCCCGGGCTGGGACAAGATAGGAAGGCACAACCGCTCCGCCGGAGCCTTTAAGGCGCCCGCCCAGCTCCCCGCCCCCCCCCTTCCCTCCCCGTGACGCCATCACTGCTCGCCGCACTGAGGCTCTTCCCGCCCGCGTTGCGCCAATCGCGCGCGACGGGGTCGGAGCGGTGGTTGCGGCGGGCGCCGAGGATGTGAGTGGGGTGGGGGCTGGCTGCCGGCGGGGGCATCGGCCTCCATCCGCCCGGCCGCCGCTCGGTGCGGCTTCGCCGCCGCTCAGGGCTGCCCAGGGGAGCGGGCGGGAGCCGACGGAGGGGATATGGAGGGGGGCGAGGGACGGGGATGGCGCCGCGGCCTACCGCGGCCGGGG
>NC_034421.1:14219478-14296059 GCF_002078875.1 Numida meleagris | reverse complement strand
GCGGCTGAGCCCCGGCCGGCCTCGGCCCCGCGCTGCCCTTAGCCGGGCGGGCGGCCTTGCGAGGAGCTGCCGAGCAGGAAACTTTCCCCTACTTTGCAAAGGAGGACCTATGAGCGGGCTGCCGTTCCGGGACACACCTGCCGCGCAGGAAGGCTGAGGGAGAGCCGAGGTCGCTGCTTTGGCCGCAGCTCTGTGAGAGCACAGGTCTCTGCAGAGCAGCTCCTCGGAGCTCGCTGTGTGCTGGGAACAGCTCGCCTGTTTGAGTGCTCTTAGGCCGGCTGCGCTGGGTGCTGCACGAATGCTGGGATGTTGGGGATTTCGGGTTTTTTTTCCTTTTTAGGAAGGAGGGGACGGGTGTTGCTTAGAAATGCCTTCTGTTTACACCCTCATGGTGTAGTGTTATTTTTCATGGGGGTGTGTTCCCGTGAATGCCTGAGCATGTCCAGGTGGAAGTGCCCAGAGGCTGCGTCTCCCAGGCTGAGGTTTCCAACTGAAACTTTCTTGGGAAAGGTGTATGTTAATTGGATGGAAGAAAAACACTGGTTATTTTAAGGGCTGCCTAAAAGCTGCTTCTTAAGGAAGTTTGGTGGATGTGTAAGCATCACTGGGCTGTTTTGTCTGGTAAGTGCCAGCGCTGTGGGCGTGCAGAGGAGCGCTGCTGATGGCAACTCTTTACCTGCAGTGCTTCCCAGCACTCTGGCAGCAGGCAGGATAAAGGCAAAGCACTTGTTGGTCTTTGAGCTCTCGCTTCCCTTCTTCCAGCGAGGTGCAGCTGGAGCTGGCTGCTGGCAGGAAATGGGTTTGGAGCTAGTGGCATCCTGGCAGTGATGGTGTGAGAGGATTTGGCATGTAGGGAGAAATAATACAAGCCTGAGTGGTATGCTCAGAAGAAGAAGGTCGGGAAAGGAAAATGCCAGGTGCTTTGGTCCAGAACTTGGCTGTTCTTTTCTTTGGAGTAGGTCAGCTGGTCCGACGCAGTGACTTTATATTTCTAAACTGAGGATCTGTCACTTTTTGCACTAGAGTCAGTGAGCTACTTAGAAGTGGCATACAGCTTAAGGGCACTGGCCTGCCTTCTTATTGCCTCAAGTGTTAGGGCAGACCTGCTGGTGTCGCTTTGTGTTGTGGGTTTCCTGTTCTCTCTGCAAAAGGGCATGGATGTTTCTTGGCTGCTGGAAGCTGGGTCTGCATCCGTTTGTGTTGCTGCTGTGGTTGATGTATTAGGGAAAACTGTGAAGCTGAAAATTAGGAAAGTCAGTTCAGCTCTTCAGTAGTGATCTCTTCCCAAACCTAAGTGTCACTGCAGTGTAGAGAATCAAGTAGCTGCTGGTCAGAACCAGACACTGGAAGCAACAAGACCATTCTCTTGTTAGCTCATCTTGCCTTTGATGCACCTGTTGGTGCACCAGCATCGTGCAGTGTGGTGACTGTGTAGTGCCTCTGCTGCTGATGCTGGCAGTTCACAGAGATGCTCGTCCCCATTCCTTGTTTTGCAAATGTTTCCTGTGTGGGTTGGTAATAGGTGTCGCACCAAAACGTATTTGCCAAGTTCTTTTCCGGGTTATTAAAATGTATGTGGAGGCAGCTTTGTGATCCAGACAGAATAAGCAAAATGCAGCAGCGTGTTTAGATGTCACAGAGTATGTGATAGATGCAGCCCTCTCGTAGGAAATGTCTGGAATTGAGCTAATTTCAGTGTTAAATAATGGAGTGTTAAATTTGTTGCCTTCTGGATCAAAGAAGGAACTGATTGGAGCTAGTTGAGGTCAGGATCCAGTTTAGACTTCCTGCTAAGAAATTGAAGCAGGCTCCTGCTGTTGTGGCAGTGCAGCAGACTGAGCCTTCAGTCTGGTCTTTTGGAGGCCAAGGGAGTTTTGGGAGGAACTTGTTGGAGCTGAAAACAACCGTAATTTAGTGCTTTTGTTGTTACTGTCATCCAAAACCCGGGAAGAAAACTCTTAACTCCAGCGTGGTGTTAGAAAGCAGCATTCCTTTATTCCTCACCACACATACCGGGCGACATGACAAACAAGAGCACGCTCTCAGAGTTTGGGTTCTACATTTAAGCAGTTAATACATACATATGCAGCACATTGGCATACATACTCATTCTTTTCCAAGAACTCATGAATATGTACTCGTGTCCCTCTGGGCATGCACAATTGCACTGAGGGTGGTCATGCACCCGCTTACTTTATCCCCATTTCTCCACCACCAGCTTCATCACTGATTCTTTTGGTTGACCTTTAGCTGTTTTTCCCCAGTTTGGGGGGAAAAGCATTCCATTGCTTGTTAGGCTATAATGAGCAACTTCCAAAACAATATGTGTGAAAATCCAAGGAAAACGTCCTTGCACCTGGTGAAATGCAAAAATCAGTGGTCTATCAGTAGTCTATCGTGTGAAGTGGAATTAAGAGAAAACGAGGCTGATCACACACCAAGCGAAGTTGAAATGGGAAGTTCTAGGACTAGTGCTCATTGATTCCTTTTGCTGAACTAATATATTGCTCCTTAAACTAATATACTGATCCCTGTTGCTAAACAAACCAGCCTGTATCATTACCCAGCAGCCCTTTCTTCCTGCCAAGCACGTGCTCTGTGGCACAGAGTGACTTTGGAGGAAACCAGAGCTTGCTTCTCTGGAGATGAGGATGTTGTCGAGAGGCATGAGCTGCATTGCATGTGTGTCTTGCATAGGAGATGAATGTCCTCTGTCTGCCTTCAAGGGGAGCGTATAGCGAGGATCCTTTGTACTTCTGAATATCAAAATTTACAACTTTAAACATGCATGTGAGTTTGTATGCCGTGTGGGTGTGAGCCGGCCCGGTAGCTGGCTGTATCTGCCATGCAGTGCTGTGCCTGGCTGCACACCCTGGAGGAGTCACTTGTCCTGCAGTACGCTGCCACTGCTGCACAGCAGGTCTGCTGCTCTGTGTCTGTTCATCTCTTGCTTCAGAATGCTCTTGTCACTAGGCTGCTCTTTGGAGTCTGTTGCTCTCAGTTCTCGGAATCGAGGAGTTAGAACTGAGATTTGAGATAAGTGAGGCCCATTTGGTGCTGCTTTGGACGCCTCTGAAGGGGAAATGGAGTTAACGGGAATGTAAAAGAAGAGTTTGCTAGGACTCAAAGAAAATAATAAAAAATCCAGCACTAAGTAATCTTCTGTCCAAATTTTCGAGGCCTGATGAAAGTGGGGGTGTTGTAGTGGACTGGGTCTTTCCCAGCGAGGGTGAGGAGTTGGAAATATCTCCTGGGGTGAACTTGCACGTAACAGTTTCTGTATGCTGTAGCTATTGTCCTCAGAGCTGCTACTCTGCAAAGTAAAACATTTTCCTTTTTTCTAAAAAGCCCGAACTTACCTAATGCTTTAACTCTGCTCTTACGGTAACCTCCAGTTACATTTGAAGTTCAATGTTTTGTGTTGCTGTTCTGTTCCTTGTTTGAGCGTGGTTTTCTGTTCTTTTGTGTTTTTCATATTAAACAATCCCTTCTGCAATGTATTCTTGAAGGGCTCCCTCACCAACCAAACGCAAGGATAGGTCTGAGGAGAAATCAAAGGACCGATCCAAGGACAAGGCAGCCACTAAGGAATCGGGTGAAAAGGATCGTGGTCGGGACAAGACGCGCAAAAGGCGTAGTGCTTCCAGTGGGAGTAGCAGTACCAGGTAGCTACCCTTACAGGCAGTAACAAATTCGTGTTCTCAGAAGCTGTCTGTGGTTTGCTGAATTCCCCATGTCTTGGACTTCAGCAAGCTTTGAATTGTGTTGGTCACAGTGAAGTGACTAAATTAAGGGGTTTTGGCTTTGTGAGGTATGGTTGAATTAGTTAACTATGGAGGGTCAGTTTTCATTCCTCTGATTTGCTGTTGCTTTCTGTCTAATTATCAGGAGAAGATCTTCAGCCATTCTTTTTCTGGGTATTCTACTTAGGTTTTTCTTCCCTTACCAGGTCTCGCTCCAGCTCCACTTCCAGTTCAGGATCCAGTTCCAGCACTGGTTCCAGCAGTGGCTCGAGCTCGTCTTCTGCCTCGAGTCGCTCTGGGAGCTCCAGCACCTCACGCAGTTCCAGTTCCAGCAGCTCCTCTGGATCCCCCAGTCCATCTCGACGGAGACATGACAACAGGAGACGGTCCCGCTCCAAGTGAGTTCTTTTTGTCTTTTAGGAATTAGAGCGGGTTAACTTCCTTGTAGAATGCAAGGTTGTGATCAGAACAGATTTTTGGCCAGGACAGTTTGTTTTCTCCATAACTTAGAGAGCTGAATTTTGTTCGAATGGGCGTGTTCCTTTTGCTGGCAGTCAAAATATATGCCTCATGGAGATTAAAGATGAAAAAGTTCATTTTAAGGATGATTGCTACATACTGTATTTTGTAGAGTCAGTTTTAATTAATGGTTACCCACTGGAATGGGAAAATGGGGCACGAGATGACAGTAAAGGTCTTCATATGTTTCCTATTTGTTGTAGTCAAGACTGACAGAAAAGTCAGAACTGAAAATAGGGGATAGGTGTGTGTGTATATATTCTTATGTATGTAAAAATAATATAAGTGGGGGGACCAATGGAAGAATTTTTTCTGCAAGGGTAGCAATCAAACTGTTGTAATGCCCATGTTTTTTTTTTCCTTTGGACAATTCTGTAAATAATTATTTAGACTGTGGAAGGCTAATTAAAATCAAGTACAATGTTGTAATCCAGTTTGCTTTGTGTATCCTTCAATTTATGAACAGTAAGATTTGGAAGAAGGATAAATACAGATGTTCTGCATGCTGAGATTTGGGGTTTTCTTTTTGGTGTTGTTTTTTTTCTTTTTACAAATCTGGCTTGTAATTTTAAAAGCCTGCAAGCAAATTGTAATTGCAGGT
Organism: Numida meleagris; assembly: GCF_002078875.1. Taxonomy (NCBI): domain Eukaryota; kingdom Metazoa; phylum Chordata; class Aves; order Galliformes; family Numididae; genus Numida; species Numida meleagris. Next base: position 14,291,196 of record NC_034421.1, on the reverse strand, counting down.
ATTCAAATAATTCAGATGTGATGTTTCTCACCTTCTATAGTGAACAGAAGACAGAGAAACACAGATCACCAAGTCCCTTATTTGTTTGCTTGTGGTATGCTTTGGTGCTTCTGTCCTCGTTTTGCCTCTTTAATTGTTGTCACGTGATGTTTTTTGTTTTAACAACCTCAGAATTCTTTAATGTTAGCAGTGACTTTCAGTAAATATTTGGTAGATTTAAATTTGTAACCCTAGCTAACCTTTAATACAGAAAAGCCCCATTGATTCCGGAAGGTTCTAAAGCAAAAGCAGACAAGGTAAATGTAAATCTTAACATGTTTCTAAGTGGAACATGGCCACTGCCCTAGCAATTCCTAACTTGTAATGTCTTAAGAGAAAAGCTACCTCCACAAGAAAAATGTTTTTTTTTAAATCATGTGATAGGGATTGGCTTCTAGTTCTTGTCGTCTTGTTTTCCCTGAAAACTGTAAATGTTTTCTGTTGCCAAAATCAGGTCCAAGCCACCCAAGAGAGATGAAAAGGAGCGGAAGAGGCGCAGCCCATCACCCAGACCTACAAAAGTGCATGTTGGGAGGCTCACTAGAAATGTGACCAAGGTAATGGCATGCTCTCCTCTAACACCAAGCATGTGCATCTTTTGTGGGCGTGTGTTGGTGGCTTTTTTTAAAGCCTTCAATGTTTGTTTTGTTGCTGGACTGCTCCCAGAACATTGCTTTTGGAAATTCATGCTTTGTGTCCAAATTGCTGAGTGAGGAAGGCTTCAGTAGAACTTCCCCAAGTCAAATTCAGCGCAGGCTTTTGAGATTCAGTAGTGTTCAAAGTTCTGTGTGCTTTGTTGGTACCCCAGACCTTGTACCTTGCCTTCCTAGGAAGAAAACTGTAGAAGTCAGGACAACAGAAGAAATCACCTGGGAGGCATTAAGGACAGCTGGGGGTTCACAAAAAGGATCTAACGAGAGCTGGACTGGCTGGAGTTGTCTTTGCTAGAATATAGTTTAAAGGTCTGCAGAGGTACAAGTTTAGGGTGCTGAAAAAATGCTATTTTTTAAAAATGCTAAGAATTGTACCTTAAGACTTTCTAATTGAGGATACAAGTTCTTAAAGTCCCCAGGAGGGTTTTTACACTAGTGCAGCTTTTGTAGCCTGATGTTAAGCCAGTAATTCTCTTAACTGAAGTGAAACATCAGTAGAGGATGTGGTCATCCAGCGTCCTCTCCACACCTGATTAGTGAAATATGTCTCCTGCAGGTGGCATTGATTTAAAGCCAATTTGGTGCTGCATACAGCTTGAATTTACTGCTCTGTACCAGCCAGACGTGCTCAGTGAGAGTGGTATATGTCCTTAAGTTCTGCTCTTTCTCGGCAGGATCACATCATGGAAATTTTTTCCACTTATGGAAAGATTAAAATGATTGACATGCCAGTTGACAGGCTAAATCCACACCTCTCTAAAGGCTATGCTTATGTGGAGTTTGAGAACCCAGATGATGCTGAGAAAGCCCTGAAACACATGGATGGAGGTAGGTATCGAATGCTGCAAGGAGGCTGGGTGCTTTGAAAGAAATCTTTGAAGCAGGTGGATTTGATATGAAAATGGGATAGAGATGGTGGGGTGCCCTGTGGGGATCTGATCTGATAAGCTGTCATTCTGGTTTCAGCCCAGATGGCTTTGGCTTTTGTGTGGTTTCAGGACAGACTGAAAAAAAATAAAGAACTGTTAAAATGATGCTTTTTTTTTTCCCAAAATGAAAACAATTTAAATTTCTGTGAGAATCCTTCCTGATCAGCATCTAATGGGATACTTGGTTAAGAGGTCTGGTGTGTACCTGGTCAGCATAACTTCTGAGTGTGTGGTGGAAATAGTGCAGAGTTGTGTTGCTTGTGACAAAGCTGCGAATTGCAGTAACTTAATTTGTTGGTGCTGGAAAATACTTACCTTAATTTTGTGATTTTTCTGAAAAGGCCAGATCGATGGGCAGGAGATCACTGCCACAGCTGTACTGGCACCACGACCTAGACCGCCTCCTCGACGCTTTAGCCCCCCCAGGAGGATGCTGCCACCACCACCAATGTGGCGTAGGTCACCCCCCCGCATGAGGAGAAGGTGAGAGCTGGGACAATTCTTATTTCCTTCTCATTGTAACAAGAATTTATTACAGAAAGTCTCAGCACGAGGACAACTTCATCTCACTGGACTTGATCTTCCCTCCAAATGACAGTTTAAAAAAAAAACAACCAAAACAAACCAACCACCTCTTGGGCATCAGTTGAACTCAGATTGTACTTTTTAGTTGCTTAATGCCAGTGCTGATGTGCCGTGGTCTATTTTGTGAATACAGTCCACCAGAAATGTCTAGATCCCTGCCTGTTCCCTTCTGTGTAGTGCTTTGAGGTGAAGTGAGGGCGGACTTGTGGCTGGCTGGTAGAATGCTCTTGGCAGCCTGCTCTGGTTGCTTTTTTCTGAAGCTCTTATACGTCCTTTCTGTGAATGGGAAAATGACAGCAAAGCAATCCTCCTGCAGCAGGTGCATGGAGTGTGCTGTCACCCCAAGGAGGGACTGACGTGCGTGCATCTGTTGTATGACTCAGGGCTGCCTGAATACTGCAGGCTCCATAAAAATTAACATTGACATTCTCAGCATGTGGGTGAGCTCCACTGTCTTGGAAACCTGCTGAAACTCTTGTCATTCCTAATGCAATTCCTGATTTGGACCCGCTGAATGCTGAACAGGTACAGTTAAAAAATGAGAACACAGCACAAGAGCTGCTGCCTGTTGGTCCTCCACGAAATATGCTTTCTACTGCAGTCTGGTAAATGCTGCATTGGGTGATTTGTTTGCTTCTCTGATCTTACTGTCTTGTCAGGCTGCATTAATATTTAATGCCTGGAGCCTTGGTGTCATACTGGTGGCTGTACAGATTAATTGTAGCACCGTGGATCTCGAAGCTCAGCTATTTCTTTAGAGTTGGACTTGCTATAAGCGTCTGTGGTACTGTGTGACCTGTGTAAATCCTGGACAATATTTCAGGAGCCAAAGTTTCAGATTAAGGAGAATGTGATGTAGAATGAACTTGTTTGTTTTGTATGAGGTAGAAAATAAGATTCTTGTCAATTATTTGGATATGAAGCAGTCTTTCACATTCTGAAGCAGAGGGATGGTAGCTAGAAAATTCCTGTTAGAACATTCCTGTTTAGGTTGCCTCTTCGCTTTCTGGAGTTTCCTTTTGCTTGTTGGATCTCTTTCAGAGTGGTTTATGAGGTTTTTCTGGAGGGGGCGAAAGGAATCAATTTGCAAAGGTGGTAGATGAGCTGACAGGTCACTGGAAGCTGTTGTCCATGTCTCCTAATGGGAATTTCCTTCATCCTTTCCTGCCAGGTCCCGATCTCCCAGGCGCAGATCCCCTGTTCGCCGGCGGTCGAGGTCGAGATCTCCTGGACGAAGGCGCCACCGCAGCCGCTCCAGCTCAAACTCTTCACGATAAAGCAAAAAGACTGGACAGCTTTTTATTTTTTAACTTAAATTCCATGAAAATAAATATTGTACCTTTTTTTATAATGGGTCTAGGTGAGGAAGGGAGAGAGGGGGAGAGAGAATCCTGGAAGTGAAGGTAACCCAAGAGGAGAAAGCAACAGTGCCTGGCCATTAGAGAGCCTCTGCTGTGGGGCTTCTAGTTTCCTGGCATTGAATTGGCATTATTGAAAAATGGCTTTGTTTTTCTTTCTTTTTTTTTTTTTTTAAGGCTATAAAACCAACATCTCTTCTGGATAGATGTTATAGCCTCTTTCTCCAGTTAGCAGGCTGCTGCTTGATGATTTCTAAATGCTTAGCATGCTGTACAGATGAGCGTGTAAATCTTGAGCTATTTTGGAAATGCTGTAGAATAAGACAGGGGGGCAGTGAACCTGATCGCTGGGATTTCCAGAGCGGCTGGAGTCCAGATTGCAAATACTGTCTGAGACTTAATGAGCTGTTGCTTTATTCCCTTTCCCAAATTATGGTTAGTTTCTGCATATTAACCTTCTGTAATGCGTGTACCAGTTGTGCGCTGCAAAGGCAACAGTGCAGCCTGCTGAATACTGTACTATAGAAAAGAAGCTGGAAATCTTAAAGAGTGGGTTTGTAGCTGCTGCCCTGATTGATTCCTTCTACCTTTTCTTAAAGATTTTGGTAAGTTTCCTACTCAGTCCCTTAACGAAATGATGCGAGTGCTTCTGCTTTTACAAATCTCCAATTAGCAACTGATCGTCAACCCCTGCAAGGGAACTGCACAAGGCAGAGAGGGAGGCTTGAGGCCGTGCTGCTGCCTGGGGAAAGGCAAAGAACCACCTGTTGTACAGTCAATCCTATAAAGTTTTTTTTGTTGTTTTTTTCTTTATTTCTGTGTCGTTTTGTATAACTTTGTAGCCTTTGGGGCCACGTTGTGTTTGTACTTGTGTAGGACGAGCGACTATCGAATAAAGCAGTAGGGTTGAGAATAAGCTGCCCGCCTCGCTCGCTTTCCGCCCGTGCTCGCAGAGGCGGAGGGGCCTGCGCCTTTAAGAGCAGCGCGGGCGGGGCCTTCTTCCGGCGCCACCATTGGCCGTCACATGGCGGCCGGAAGTGGGCGTGGTCTCATCATGGCGGCGGCCTTGGAGAGCGCCCTGCAGGCGGCCGGGCCCGGGCCCTGCCCTGGGGCAGAAGCGGTGGGCGCTGTGCGGGAGGCCCTGGCGGCGGCGGGGGATCCGGCGGCACTCGGCGAGCGAGAGCGGGCGCGCCTCGGCGCCTTCCTGCGCAGCCTGGTGGCGGGGCCGGAGGAGCCGGCCGGTCCGTGGCGGAGCCTCTTCCTGGAGGGCCCCCCCGTTCTCGCCTTCTGCGCCCTGACCGACAGCCTGGCGGCTCCGCGGTCAGTGCCGCGCCTCGGGGCCCGGGGCGGGGGGAGCGGGGGTTGCGCGGGGCTTCCCGTGGGGTCACGGAGCGGCCGTGCCGCTCAGCTCGCGGTTGCCGTTAGGGGATCGCAAGAATCCATGGTAGACCTCAGAGCCCCGCCCCTGCCGTGGGCTGGCTGCCCCTCAACGGCTCAGGCTGCCCGGGGCCCCACCCACGGCCGTGGGCGCCTCCAGGGACGGGGCGCCCCGGGGCAGCGGTGCCGGTGCTCACAGCGGTGTTGCGGCGGTGACTCCGCAGCAGCACAACAGCCGCGTGCACGGCTCCTCACCGCGAGGCGGGGCGGGCGCTCACCGCAGCTCTCCTCCTTCAGCCCGGGCTGGCGGCTGGCGGCGGTGCTCGAGGTGCTGGAGCAGTTCCTGCGGCAGGGCCGTCTGTCCGCGCTCATCTGGGAGCTGTGCCAGCATCACGCCCAGCCCGGCTCGGCCGAGCGGCAGGACGCGCTGCTGGGCAGGATCGTGTGTCTGCCCGACCTCGTCGGCAACAGCGTCCTGGGGCAGAGCCCCGCCGTGTTCTTCCCGCAGCACTACTTCCCTCTGCTGGGCGGCGCGGTTCTCCAGGTGCTGCACAACGTCTCCAGTTCGCTCAGAGGTGAGATCGCAGAACTGGCCCGTAGAGACGGCTCCTCTGAAGCGTTTTGTGTGTGGACCCCTTGGCTGGTGCTTGAAGTGTAGATAATGGGTGTTGTGGAGCCTCAGGTTCATCTTCTAGTGTGATGTACGTTGTGCTTAAAAGAATAAGGTACCAGGAATGAGAAAGAGGCTGTTATATGTCCTGCTGAAAGCTGCAGTTCTGTGAGCTGTTAAATGTCCTCATCCATTGCCAGCATTTGGCTGTGGGCCATGCTAAACGAAGCATGTGGAAGACTTGACCAGCACTGAACCAACCAGTAATTTACTCACTGTTGTGCTGAAGCGGGACAGAGCTACCTCAGTGCTCTCCCTCTAGCTCTGCATGGATAATGTTGGGCTGGTTTGTACCTGAAGGCAGGTGGGGGGAGGAGGGGAAGGGAAAGAGGTCTTGCCTCAAAAAGAGGAAACTCATCTCTGTTTTCAGACTCCTGGTATTGTAGGTGTGCATGTACCGGCTTTGGGTGATGCTGGTGATGATCTTGTTAAGCTTCTGTTTCATTCCAGATGGCTTGGACTGCTCCGTCTCTTTTGTTTCACATATTCTGGGAAAGGTGTGCGTTCATGGGAGACAAAGTGAGTGTTCTGCCTGACCAGGTAGCTTTGTGGGTTTTTTTTTTTTGTGGATCAGACTGCAGTACAGGCTGCTCTCTGCTTTCTGAGGCTGCTCAGCTACAGATCTGATAGATGGTGATCCTCTTTTATCAGTTCATGTGAATGTGATGTGTTCATCTCTTGAAAATATGTGAGCTTTCTGCTTTTCCCCTTGTCTTTCCATCCGGGGCATAACTATTAAGTGCTCTTCTAGTGTGTCTAATCCAGTGACCTGAAAGTGTATTGTAAATACCAGCAAAAATCATTCCCCACATGTAATAATGGTCTCCTCTGGGTAGCCTTCAGTCTTGCTTGGCTTAGGAGTTTGAAGCCACAATAGCTGTTGATAGGGCTTCGGGGAAAAAAAAGGGAGATTTCCCATCTGTTTGCTGCAGTGAGGAATACTTGCAGTTTCTCAGGCCACAAATTAGTCCTTACCACGGGAAGAATACAGAATTGCAAACTGTTCTATTCCTCCATCTGTAAAGATCTTTGCATTTGCAGCTGACCTCGGCTACCGTCGCACTAGCTCTGCCCATCTGATGTATTTCTCTCTTTTCTCTTCTGCTTCAGAGGAAATTCTGAGCGTTTTGGTGCCCCGCCTCACAGATCTCACCAAGGCAGACTGCATCTGGCAAAGAATATGCTGGCGGTTGGTTGAATGTGTGCCAGACCGCTGGATGGAGGCAGTGGTCCTTGGTTTTGTTCAGAGAGCACCAGGGTAAGAACTCTGTTTTCCTCCCTGAGCCAGAGCAAAGGCTGGAACTTTGCCGTGAATACTTAGGAAAGGTGCTGGCACATGAACATGTGTGTAGTCTGTTTCTTACAGTGCCATTTCCCAAGAGACCAACGGGTAAAATTGCTGATTGTTCCCCTTCAGCTGGAACCTGCACTGTTCCTTACAGTCCTGAGCCATGATGTGCAGTGAAAAAAACATTATTTGCAACTGCTGACTGGCTGTTAACATTTAGAGGTGTTCTGGTGATCCTTGGCTTTTCGCTTCATTGCAAATAGCTGCTCAAAGAATCTCATGTGATGAGAGGCAGCGTGACAATCACTACGTGGATTCCTAACGTTTTGCTGTTGTTTTGCTAGGGCAGATGTCTTGTCTAGGTTGCTGGGGAACCTGGTTGTGAAAAATAAGAAGGCTCAGTTTGTCGTGACACAGAAGATGCTGCTGTTGCAGTATGGCTACACGGTAAGGGCTCTGTGCTCAACAGCTGTGTAGTAACACCAGTCTTTCCCATAGTACCAGTTTTGTTCTTGTTGTTGGGTTTTGTTTTATTTAGCTGAGCTCAAGGTGTGGACCATCTCTATTCTGTATTTGTCTGGTCTTGGTGGTACAAGTACTGTATTCCTGTCCTGATTTTCCATGTATTTCATCAGCAATTGCATATGTTGCTTCTTTTGTTTTTATTTTTTTTCTTTTTTTTTTAATTAGCTTTTCTGTTTGAATGTTGTCAACCAGTCCCTCACATTGGGAAGTTTAACACGATAAGCATACACGTTCAGCATTGCTGGATGCTGACTTTATGCCCAGTTAAAGCAAGACCTGTGGTTTTCATTACAGACTGCAGTGCTGCAGAATCTTCTTGGCTACCTCTCCCTGGATAGTCTTCGTCGTGCCTTATTGATCAAGGTAAGGTTAAGTCATGTTTTTGGTGAGGTGTCTGACTGGAAAAAATTCTACCCTATGAATGTGTCTGTGTGGTGTGGAATTTTGGAACTTCCCTGAGACACTCTTGCTACTGTTCATGAGAGCGATGGAAGCCCTGTGATGCTGACTGGTGCAAAACAAATAAATTGTGAAGTACCAAGGACCTTCTGCACTGCTGATGCTTTTCATATTTAATTGGCAAATTGTTCTCCCTGTGGCAAAACTACTAAGGCCTGGATTGCTACAGATGTCCTTTGTCCTCAGCTCCTCTCAGCTGACCTGTGTGACAGGTGGAGAAAGTGCTGAAGTTGGTTGCGAGCTGTCTGTGTGCTGAATGGTTGATGCTTCAGAATCTCTCTCTTTTTCCCTTAACCTCAGTAGAGATACAGATCTTTTCTCTCTCCGAGTTATCAGTGTACTGGAACTTCTAGGCAATCAGTATTTCTGGAAATCACTACTGTTTTGTTATGATTTTCATGTGGGTATTTTTTGTGGCGCTGGTTACAAGCTCTAAAATCTGAGAGCAATGGAAACTACTCTTTGACTAGAAACATTATATGAAAGCAGATAATATGCAAAACAATTTGTATTGTCAAAAAGCAATATGATACTGTGTTTATGAAAAATAGATGTGTTCGTCATTCAAAAATATTATATATAGCAAGATATTAAAAGAAGGTGGTCTGGACTTCTCAGCTGGCCAAGCATAATATCATTTTGGTCTCTGAAATACAAAGTTAGCTCCATGGGTAGGAAGACTAACTGCACTGAGAGGCATTAAGACCTATGGACCATCATAATGTGTCATGTGCTGTATGAAAGCCAGAGTGTTCCTTCAGAAAAAATTACTTGCATGTAAAAAAGATCTGTTTGAAGCCAGTTTGGGTAAACAAAGTTTTCTGCTCTGATTCAGGTGCTGCAAGAGCTCTTGGAGACCTGGGGCAGCAGCAGTGCAGTGAAACACTCTCCAGCTGAGCAGCAGCAGTATATTAGTAAGGCCATCCTTATCTGCCTTTCTCACCTGAAGGAACCCGAAATAGAGAGCTGCAGACAAGGTGAGGTGGCAGGAGAAGCAAGGCATGGATGTGTTTAACAGAAAGTCTGACTGGGAAGGGAGAATGATCTTGTTTTCACATGTAGGTAAACAAAATGGTCCTGTCTTCATCCTGTCAAGCTGGGTTTCCTGCTGGAATCCTTTTCCTTCAGTAGTGATACAAAATGATTCGAAGTACATAGCTTTAAATTATGAAGTCGGAGATCAGTATCTTTGAACTAAGGTTCTTATCTGAATAGTGGTCCTAGGAACCCTTAAATTTTGTCACAGGAAGACTGGGATTGACTCTGGGACTGGTTAGAGGAATCATGTGATGTAATTTTCAACGTATAATCTTGGTACTGGAGCATGAGTAGCACTCCTAAAGGAGATGGGAGGGAAGTGCACCAGAAGTAAGAAGCTGTTTGGCTGGGCTCTGTCCATGTGCATTCCTGTGTTCTTCTGCTCCCCTCAGCGTGCTTACTTGTTAGGTGAGTAGCGATAGTGAGTTACAGGCAAGGACCATCTATTTTGTATTTATATAATGTGTAGTAGAGTGGAGTTCTGGTCTAAAATTAAAATTTTTATTGCAAGAAAAATAACATCTGTCCAATTCTTGAGTTGCTTCTTGTGTGGCTTTGTTTTTCACTTGTTGGAAGGTTGACATGGACAGCCTGTTTGGTCCATTTCAGTCCAGAGTTAATTCTACTTCACGCGACGTGTTACTGTCTAGTGGTGCTGAAGTTTTATAACCTGTTTTCTCTCTGGCAGCTGTCGAACAGATAAGCTTTTCAGAGATGACAGAGCTCAGGCTAACAGCAGGAGATCGGCCAGATATAGATGGCAGTCACAGTTCTCTGTGGGCTGAGAAACTGGTGTTAGCTACCTGTGCCAGCTTACCTAGGTGGTGATTATTGCACCACTGTGCATTATTGCACTGGCCAGAATTTGCCATTTCCTCATGACATGGCATTTCACTTACCCGGTTTCAAAGCTCTAAACACGAGCTAAGGATTGACATCCTTTTTATTTTACATACCAGTGAAAACTAAGTATTCCAAATTTAGAATACATTTGTAATGTGTCCACAAAAAAACAAGGCTTTAGTATATTGGTGTTGGAGGGAAACACTGCCATTGCAGGCAGAAGTCATGGTTGCCTAGAGCCTTCTTACCTTTCTACCCATTACTGGATGACCTGTAAAGACACACGTTTGGTTCTGGCATTGTTTCGTGTGCTCTTTGTGTTTTTCAGAGCTTCTCACGAGCATGATGGAGGGCGTGAAATGCCACCTGGACAGCAGCCTGCCGCAGATACGGCGCCTGGGGATGATTGTGGCAGAGAGCATTAGTTCAAAAATAAACACGGATGGGCCCGTCCTGAAGTTTCAGGTAAAGGTTGTAGTGAAGTTTCTCTCTGGTGCTCAGGGCACAGAGGAGATAAAGTTTTAAACCAGGTGAGCCGGGGCATTATAGTGAGTTCTAACGCTTATTATCTGGAAGCAAGGAGAGTCAGTGATGGTTTCCAAAGGAGAGGTTGTCTGATTACAAAAAACAATTGTACAAAAACCGGGTGGATGGGTAAGGATGACCCTGGGGGTGTAATCTGATGACTGAGTTTATGGCAAACTGTCAATAAATAATGGACCACTAGAGGATTGTCACATTGTGTGAGGGAATCAGAACCTGATCTATGGGAGCTGAGAGGTGACTGTGCAGTCCCTGACGTGGTGGGAATGCCTGCACTGAGCTGAGATTTTCAAGATTGACGTGGGGATCTTTGCCATGCTGTTGCCAGTAGAGTTTATGAGAATTATGTGGTAAAATCACATTTGTTCTTTAAACACCTGGTTCATCCACTTTGTTGCATTGCCACTTATTAAATGTTTTAAAGATTATAAATAACATTGAGACAAGGTCTGACCAAGTACTACCATGAAATACAGGGAAGAAGATTACACGTGGCACAGATCTCTGTGCAGCTTAATATGTTACTGCTGGTAGTGACTGAAACAAAAGGGATTGCTGTGTGTTCAGCTCTTGATTCAATCCCTGTTTGCACAGCATGGAGGGGTCAGGTGTTGCTTGCTGGGCATGTTTGCTGTCTCAGTGCAGTAACAGTGTTTTTGAATGTCTAGTATGAAGAAGATGATGAAACAAGAGAACTGAAGTCCCTTCTGGTACAGGCCCCACCGCTCGGTGTTCTCCCAGGTCTTCCAGACAATGAGTAAGATATCGCTACTCTCCATTTCCATGTAGCAAATACAAAAAAAAACATACTGAGTAACTGGAAAAGTTATGTTTGATTTTGTTTTTTTTTTCCCTTGACAATCTGTCAGGTCTACATCTGGAAAAGAAGTGTTGTTTGGTATTTAACTTTTTTATTCTCCTTACGACTTTTTTGTTGATCATTGTCTCTTCCAGACAGGTCCTCACCTTTTTAGTCATTCCTTGGATATAATCAATTTGGAACCTCTGCTCATTCTTTTTGCCTTTCTGTGCACCTTTTTAGAGTTGTACACTAAAACTGCATGTGGTATTCAAGATACCCTTCATATTCTTACAAAGTATTGCAATGCACTGTTTTTATAATCATTTTAAATTCATAATTCAAATGGTAGCCTGTATTAGAATTGCTTGTTTGATAGCTGATCGTAGTGAAACCATGCTGGACCTCTCTGTCTGCATCTGGGGGATCTTGTGATGTCTGGTCTGTGTGCTTCCAGGCCATTCATCAGTAACAGAAATCTAGAATATCTGTCAGCTGACCATATCTGGTTTTGTGGTGCTCTTAACTTCCATGGCATCTGCTACGGCTCCTGAAGCACTCATTCTTAACAGCAGATGAATCAACCACTTGATGTTATTAGCAAATGAAGCTGTCCAGCACTCCAGTGAATTATGGAAGATGTAATGCTCCTGTTTTAGTGGTGTAGTCAGCACAGGCAGCTGTTTAGACAGCATTGGAGAAGTAGAGAGATTAAACAACATACCAAAGTCCATAGGAATACTGTTTTTGCATATGTCCCTTTAGGAGTGGTTAAAGATCATTGTTCCCCATTTGTTCAGTGTCATTGATGATCTCCAGACCGGTGTGATCCACTTATCACAGATGAGTCTTTCCTTAGCAATCCTAGATACATCTTAGTAGAGGGAGAATGCAGCAACTGAGCTAACTCAAGCTTTGTTTTCTATTGCTTTTCAGTTGTGAGATTCTGCTTCTCCCCTCACCCCGTTCTCTCTCCCAAGACTTTGTTCCTTGTGTAGGTGGGAGACTTCAGCAGAAACAAGTATTTGCCTCACTGCTGAGGCAGCAAAGCTTTGATGGTACTGGTAGTTTTTTGGTTATGAATACAGATTGTTACCTTATTGGTTTTATTGTTTCTCATCGCTTGCAGCAGCAATGAGAATGCAGATGCTGCACTGCCACCAGGATTGGAAAGTAACGGGAAATCACCTACAGCAACAACTCATGTGGTGCCAGATGAGGAGTCAGATGCTGAGCTTGACAGGTATGGGGCAAGAGGCTGGTAGGAAATGGAAAAGAAACAGTATGTTCTTAAGAGCAGACTTGGAGAGAAGGGAACAAACCTTGTTCTTTCTGACCAGAATGAGGGAGCAGACCTTGTTCAGCTGAGTGGTGTTCAGCAGAGTAAGTCATCATGTAGGAAACTGCATGCAAGAATGTTTGTCAATAACTGGAGCAAAGCCACTGTCACATACAACCATTGTATTCATTCAGTTTGATTGACTTAGGAGACATTTCTTGGAATTATTGATATATTTGCTCATTTTATTAGTGGGCCTGACTTATCCAGGCACCTTACAAATATTTAAAGAAATCTCAAGAATTGGCTTCTTGCCTCTGGGTCACCCGACTCCTACCTACACTTGGCCAGGAGATCCAGGTACAGAACTGCTCTTTCATGGAGCTTCAGAGCCATTCATACGACTTCCTAAGGAACCCCTTTAGCCTGGGCTCCAGCAGTGCTGCTCTGCGTTGCATTAGTCATGGTGTAACAGTGGTGTTTGCTCTGCTTCTTTACTTCCTTGAGTTTAGCTGGGGAAAGAATAGCCATCCCCCATGGGCTAACTCCTGCCTTTATTTTTTTACAGTGATGATGACCTGATACCTTATGACATGTCAGAGGATAAAGAACTGAAGAAGACTAAGGCTCCAGTGTATATTCGAGACTGTATCGAAGGTATGAGGTTTTGGGCTGAGTCTTCATCTAGTTGTTACTGTTCTGGGGAGAGTGGTCTCATTAGATTTGTTTTAATTGGAGCATAATCTGAAGAAGCTGTATTTTTCAGTTATCTGGGCTCAAGTGCTGAACTGTCATTCGTAGATAACTGTAGTCTAGCTCCTAATGCTGGTTGTGTGCTGGGTCAGCTGTACCTTCCTATAGAAAGACAAACTGCTGTCAGAGGAACGTTGGGGTATATACCTGAGCAGAAGCATTCTGTTAATATCTTGTCTGTCTGTTGTTTGCCTTCAGTCCTGACAGGTTCTGAAGATCTGGACAAATGGGAAGAAGCTGTCAAGGCTCTTGAGAGCTTGGTTCGAAAGAATCCAGCGGCAGCAAGAGAGGTGAAGCAGTGTGAGCTAATAATTACCAGTGGGCTGTGTACAGGGTTATCCCTTTGCCCTTGTGAGGAGCTTAGCTTTGCCAGCAGAGCAACCTGCTGAGCTAATGTGTGTCTGAATTTTGAGCTTTCAGCTTGGGAAGGGAAATAGAAGGAAATAGTTGCTTTCGAGCTGGGGCTGCAGGGCACAGAGAAGCAGGCAAAGGTGCAGGCAGCAGCGTGGCATTTAGCAACTCCAGCACTGAAAAAGAAATGTGTCTGCAAGTAGAGCTTGCCAGTCACTTGAGGAAGCATGAGGATGCTTTGTGCTGGGCGGAAAAACCTTTGGAAAGGCAATTTACAGAGCAGCCATCAATCCTATAGATAAAACGATTTTAATTTTGGATGTAATCAGTATTGAATTGAAATTGAATTAATTGTTATTTCCCAACAAAAACGGAATAAAATCAAATGGACTTCCCCTCTTTGCTTCTTAATGAGGGAGCAGGTGGATTGTACTGATCAAGATTAAAAGCCTGGGTGAGAGGAACTTAGCAGGGAGGGGCTGATGTGATGACTGCTCACAGCCACCTGGCAGAGAACACCTGAAGGTGGAATTTAACCCATGAACTTTAGTGACAGGTCTTCCTATCTCATGATGTTAGCATTTATTGAAAAAGCCAAAGTGAAAAGTGAGGGTGGATAGAGAAATCAGCTTAGGGTTTTGTTCTGTGTTCTAAGAAATGTGTCCTGATGATATTTATCTTATTGTGTTATTTCTCCCTTGTGAGTAAAGGGCATGTTGCTGCCTATGTTGTTCCCTCTGTGCTAAAGCATTAGAAATGGAAAGTGGATGGTACTCTGTAAAACCTGTGAGAAGGAAAACACCTGCAGTGACATGATTCCTTTTGTCTTATTTTGAGCAGGTTAGCGTGGAGCTGGCAAAAGTACTGTTGCATCTGGAGGAGAAGACCTGCCTCGAAGGCTTTGCAGAGCTCCGTCAGAAGGCACAAGTAGCTGTTTTAACCACTGATCCAATTCCTGTTAGTCCCTCTTGCTGCTTCCCTTTTTCTAGTTGTGGCACAGGCTAAAATTTAAGCAGGTGAAGTCTCTTGCTGGCTTGGTAGAAGCAGCTGTCAGAGTGTGATAGAAGAGCTGGTTCATATCTGGCAGTTCCCCAGAGATGGGCTATGCACTGAAGGGTCTGCAGTGGATAACAAACAATAGGAAAGCAAAGGCTTGTTCAAGAGCTGTAAAGGAGATGGGGTGTATGGGTATACCTGCTGAGGTGAATTAAATTTAGGGCTTTTTGCACTAACGGAAGATGGCTTTACATAGGAGGAAGCTGAGGCACACTGGGCTCCTCTAAAAGAAGACTTGCCTGGTGTTCAGCTGCCATGACAGTTGTTTGGATACCTCTGCACAGAAGGGAGAGAAGGCTGGCTAGGTCCCATTAGTTGTTTACTTCCTCTGGGAGAATGTAGAAGTGGAAGTATTTGATTTCTCCTATTCACAGAGTGCTTTTCTTCCCTAATCTCAGAGTCTTGCTGTTAGCTATCAGGAAATAGGACGCTGCCTTAAATGGAGAATTTAGAATTTTTAGAATTGGTAGGAAGGCTGTTTACAGACTGGCGTCACTGCTCCTTGATTTTTCTGCACAGGTAGCACAGTACTTGACCTCCCAGTTCTATTCTCTGAACTACAGTCTTCGTCAGCGCGTGGACATTCTCGATGTAAGTGCTCTTCACTTTGCTTCCCACTTCCGTTATGGCTTTGTCGCACCAGTGCAGTGTCCCTACAATATAAAGGGGGTGACCTCTGTTCCTTGTAGGGAGCTGAGGAGGAAGCAAGGGCATGGGAATCTCTTAGTATTCATGCCTGCCATTCCTCTCTTGCTCTTAACTCTGTTACGTTTGGATTAAGCAGCAGTTGTTGCCCACACAGTGAAAAATGTGTGATGGTCTTTTGCCACAAAGAAGCCACTTTCTCCTAATGTGCCATCATTCTGGGATGTCTTCACTTTTTGAAAGACAGCAGTCTGCCAGTGGCTCTTTCTGTGTCATGTTACTGTGTCTGAAAAAGGAGCTGCTGTTCTGTTTCAGGGCAAAGTGACTGACTGTTTGCACCTCAGAGTCAGCTGACTGGGTTTCAGTTGCTTGCCTTGCAGTTCTTAATTCTAAACCTGTTGTTGTGCCTTTCTGCCTTGCTGTTCCTATTGGTTTGGGTACAGGTTAACTTGTTTCCCTAGTACAGAAATTATCCCTATCTTAGTACAATGTCCCTCCTTTTCATCTAGGTATTGGTTTTGGCAGCTCAGGAACTGTCCTGTCCCAAAGCCCCTAGGAAGACCAAACATTCTGGAGCCCAAAACCCTTGTATTCAGCTCCTTCCTGAGAATGGCAGCTCCAAGGACTGGAGAAGAATTGTTGATGAGAGAATCAAAAGCAAGACAAGGAGGTTTGCTAAGGTGAGGCCATGGCAGAAGCAAATGTCAAGTCCAGCAGAAAGGAGGTCAGTAGGGGTTGCTGTAGTTCTATCTGGAAAGAGCAAAATACATGTGAAATTGGGCCCAATCCAAAGGCAAGACTAACTAAGAATAACTTAAAATGTCTGTTTGACTTCAGTATTTTGCTAAACTTTTTTTCCATAGGAAGTACCAAATCCTGTAGTCCTCTCTCAGGAGGAAGATGAAAATAAATCATGATCTCCCTGTCTCACATTGAAGGATAGCTCTGGCGTGTTCTGAGCTTGTCTGGCCACTGCAGGGAGCTGTGGCTGCACCTTGGAGATCCCAGAGCATCCTCCTTCAGTGCAGTTGCATCTGGAGTGGACTGTCCCAGACTTCCTCTCTTTTTAAGGGAGATAAATGATTGCCAGTTTCCTGGGTCCCATAACTCCCCAGTGGTTCATCCTGGAGGACTTGGTTTCCAAAACTCTGTTCTCCTTCGTGTGTTCTTGTTTCTTATATGTAACCCAGCAGTACTGAGATACGCTGTAGTGAAATGTTTGGATGTGTGAGAGGATCTGAAGTGGAAAGTGAGGTGACTGGCCTGGAAACTAGCAGCCATAGGTGTACAAGTAAGCAGTAGCTGACAGTGGGATGGGTGCAGTAGATTAACGTAGAACTATGGGTACTGCATCTTGTGTCTGGACTTCATTTTTCTCTTGGTCAGGGTCAGTCTCAAGTGGAACAGCCTTCTGGCCCAAATGAGTTCAGTTCTCTTGCTGGACACTTCTTTTTTCCATTGATCCAGAACTTTGATAGGTGAGTGAACACCTTGGGCTGTGGGGCTTGACAACTCAAGAGTGAACCTCTTGCTTGTTCTGCTTGTCTGAGTGTGGCAGAATAGAGCCCAGAAGTTGTGCAAGAGTCTTATAACATCACACTGATGCCTGGCTCATGGATAAAGCATACTGAGGAAGGTTTTGTGCTCTCACGCTTATCAGATGCAGTTTTCTTGGATGGGAATACGTGAGACCCTGCAGTACGTGAATGCATTACTAAGCACAGCCTCTCAGCAGGTGCACAGGGTGATGATTTTGGCAGTATCCAACAGCATCGTGGCTGGCCCTGAGGAGTTCATACAAAGCCACAGAACTCAGGCTGCCCTCTTTAACAGAAGTTAACTGCCTTGGAAGTGGTGCTGCCACCAGGATCGATTCTTTTGATCATGTTACAGGGCACGTTTTATTGTCAGTTGCTCAAGTCTTCGTTTACGTAAGGAAGGATCAATGATTGATTCCATAGGAATCAAGATTCTTGTTAATATCCATCTTAATGGTTTGTTTCTAGTATGGCATCAGTGCTAGCTTTTGCATGCAGTTCTTTCTCATAAAGCCAGCCTGCTGGCCGAGCAAGTGATCCCCACTGGAGAGGATGTTACTGGGCCGGGAGCGAGCAGCTGTGGCCAGTGTTGGACTGGGAATGACTGTGAAGTGACTGTTGTTTTAGGAGTTCAGACTTGTGTGGGACAGTTTGCTCTGCACAACCACCCCCACCATTCCAGAGATCATCCTTGTCGCTCTTTCAGAACTGTATCTTGCACTTGCAGGCCTTTGTCAACGTTTGATCTCCTGGGGGAAGATCACTTTGTCCTTGGAAGACTGGTCCACACTTTAGCAGTCCTCATGTACCTGGCTGTCAACACCATGGTAAGAAAGGCTGCGCAGAGTGAGTTCCAGCCTGGGAGCTCGGCGGTGCTGTCGGACACAGCAGTGGGCTCTGAGGCCTGCAGTGAGTTTGAGTCACGTGCTGAGGGGTCCTCAAAGGGCTGAGAAAAAATGGATCAGAAAGGAGGCGTGGGATTCAGGCATCCCTGCACTTCCTTCTGCTGCCCCTGGTAGTTTTTCTTTCAACTTCTGTGGGCATTTGAGCACATCAGTTCTCTTGACTGCCTCAATTTTCTTTTCTGTAAAATAATTGTTAACCCTGATGTTCACAGCAATGTGCATCAAGGTCCAGTCCTTTGAAGTGATGTGAATGTGAAGGTTTTCAGTGTTTGTCCTGATCCTGTTTTACAGGCGGTTACTGCAATGGGAAAGGCACTGCTGGAGTTTGTTTGGGCTCTGCGTTTCCACACTGACTCGTGAGTTGTAGCTGTGTGCATTTGTTTTTAAAGATCCCCTGCAAGCTGGTGGCCAGCCACAACCTGTCCTCGTCCTAGTCTAGCACCTGGCTGGGAATGCCAATGACTCAACCCATTCTTCTCTATGTTGACCTCTGGTCTTGTGCTCCTTCGAGCATTGCTAGAGTGTGTAGTGAAAACATGGCTTTAATGTCAAACAAACAGAGGTTTTGAAGCTGGTGTCTTCTAGGGTGGAGGTACAGTCATTACCTATAAAAAACATGACAGATTTCTCCACCAACTGTCCTTGTGTTTTCAGCTACTTCAGCTGAAGAAGCTCAGAGAGCTTTAGATTCAGTTCCAGCATTCAACGTGGAAAGAAATTAAGACATGTAGCTAAAATGCTGTAAACGTGCAAGTTCTGTTTTAACCTCAGACTCTTCCAGGTCTCTGTGTTGTGCTAAGGGCCCTGAGCCCCAGTGTGGCAGGGGCTTTTTATGTGAGTGGTATGCCAGCTGGTACATAATCACACTCCTAATTAGTAGGAAGGTGGCAACAGTTATCATAATCACAAACAGTGGAAACTGGAGAAGCCTTGAGGTGAGCACTAAGAAGCAAATCAAGGTAGAGCAGGAGGCTGCAGGTTCTGACTAGTCTGCCTTTCTCCAACAGGTACGTGCGCCAGGGGCTCCTGTCCTGTGTCTCCTCCATACTCCTCAGTGTCCCTGCAGAGCGTCTGCTGCAGGATGTGACGGAGGAGCTTTTGGAGACTCGGTCCTGGCTGGAAGGTGAGATGTGGTGGGGTATGCCAGTGTTTTTCTGGCTAGCACTGCAGCTTGCATCTCTTTGGAAGTGCGGCTGCAGCTGTAGTGTACTTGTGTCGTGCACCACACTGACGTGATGCACATACTCGCTGCTTGCTTTTAAGTCTGGGGCAGATAGCAGAGCACACCCTGTGCTGCGGAGACGTACTGTAGAGGTATCTGAAGCGTAAGCTGAGAGGTGTGTGAGGTATCTCCAAGTGCAACTGTCCTCACGCTTTGGAACAGTTGCCAAGCAAATATCCCAGAATATGCTGTGTGCTCCCTTCTCTGCCTGAGCCTCCACGCACTCATCTCGTGAAGCTGCACAACGCTGTCACGTTGCACGTTGCAGTCAGGCAGTGACTAACCAGCAGTGACGTACAAGGCTTCTGTGGCTGTTTTATGCTATGTGCACATTCTATAGGAGGAGGAAGAGCCCCATCTCCTGACATCCTATTGCTGAAGGAAATAACAACCTGTGAAAGAGAGCAGCTTGTACTGAACAATGTGTGCAAACTCCAGTTTTTATGGGTAGTGCTCAGCTAGAACTGCACAAGTGCGTGGTTATGTATTGCAGTGTGCTGCAAGCACAAGAGGAAATAATGCTGTGTGATCTGTGCCTCTGGAGCCTGCACTGCATTCTGCACACAGCCCTGGTCTGACTCCCCGGGTTGGTTTCCTTCACCATTCCCACTCTTGGTGAGCTGGCTTCCCTCAGGGAGCAGGCAGGAAGCAGCACTGACACAGGCGGCCTCTGATCCTCGCAGGTTGTGGAGCTCTGTGGCCTTTGAGAGAAGGACAGCTGCCTTGTGGGGCCAGTAGCTTTACTTTCCCTGTGACACGGTGTGCTCTGAAGAATCTGCTTGTCTCTGCTGGTAACCACTGCTGTTACCAAGTCAAGCCTTCCCAGGAAATCTGTGGCCCACTTTGCAGAATGAGGGCTGCGTGTAGTCTGGTTTTAATGAGTTTTGGAAGGAGGAGAACAGGGTTAGCAGCATTTTTTTATGCCTGTAGGTAGTGTAATAGGCTTTTCATGTGGTGCTGTTGCCTGGAATCTTGGGAAATGGTGGGAATGGATAAACTGACATGATGTTCAGAAACCTTAGAGAATACAACTCTGCTCACATCTAGCCAGGTATCATTGAAGTGTCCTTGTGTCCTTATGGAGCTCCTTCCTGAAACACAAGTTCTTGGGCTGTGGCTTTGCTGTTTGGTGTAGGATTGTTGGTCAAAGAGCTCTCCCAGGGAGGTTCTGGGCTCCTCCTTTGCTGCTCCTGCAGATGAGGTCAGTCATTAGAGACCTGCCCTTGTGGCAGAGTCAGGGGTCTGAGGGGAATACCTGAGCGTTTCGAGGAAATTGCTCCTTCAAAGGCAGCTGCTGAGGAATTAAGGGAATTCCCCGCCCCCCCTTCCCCCCAGCCTTGCAAGTGCTGTGGAGCTATGTCATGGGTAAGCTTGTTTTATGTGAGGAGCTGGGTGTATCCTAGTGCCCCGTGCCTCCCTTTTGGCGGCAGCAATTCAAGATCCGTGCTCGTGCAATTAGAAGCAGTGCCAACATCAGTCTCTTAGCTTACGAGCTTGCACTAAGCTGTCTTGTAGCCTTCCCGTTTTTGCCTCCTGGAGAGGGACTGTGGAAACACTGCAGTGAAGCTCTCCCTGAGTTTATAAATAGCTCTGCTCAATCTGAATGAGTCATGTGTTTGGGCTGACAGTGCTGGGCTCTGAGCACACTGCTTGTGCGTACAGGATATCCTTGCACAGGCTCTCTGCTCTTCCAGGCTCCCCCTGCTCAGACATCCTGCGTGCATCCTGGTTTGTACTTTGCAGGCTCGGTAAGGGCCCCTGAAATAACAGCTGCTTGAAGCAGCTTCATCCCCTCCCTTACATTCTCCATAAAGCGTAAAAAATGAACTAGTTTAGCAGAAGACCAGCAGAACCAAACTTGTGTTAAAGAAGCAGGCCTTGAGGTTCCTTTCTTCCAGTTGAAGGGTGCTGTGCCCGCATTTCAGGAGGGAGCACTGAGCAGTTGTTCAGGAATTGCAGAACAGAGGCTGTATTCATGCTGGTAGATGGGCTACAGAAAGGTTATGGATAGCTTAAGGGGAGGAGTGTCAATTCTGGCACGGCAGATGTTTTGCTGTTGCATTTAGTGCTGTTCTGTGATGGTCAGTGTAACGTTACAGACAAGTTGGGTGAAGAGCAGTGTTTTTCACTCCATTTTCCAGCTTAACCTTGGCTTGTTCTTTTACAGATGTGGTGGAGAAAGATCCGGACGGGGACTGCAGGAGGTTGGCCTTGCAGAACTTGCTACTAATGGAGAACCTGAAGAAGAAACTCGAAACTGCCCCTTCCTAGCTGAAGGGTGAAAGAAACGACCTTTACCTCATCCTCCTGCCAGCTGGACGTGTGTAGGCACTGCTGGGGCCTCTTCAGCAGTCACCTGGCTGGAGAAGAGGAAGAAGGGGGAAGGGTGCAGCGCTGTAAGCCAGCGAACCCGACTTGACATCTGGACTTTGTAGTGGAGGCCAATTTAGTGAGCTATTGCTATCCGGTACGGGGTGTACAGATGCAGGAAGGTAGGCGAGCGCTGCCATCCTCCCCCCGCCCCCAGCCCCCACCCCAGCTATTTATAACCTTGGCAGGTTTGAATGCTCTACTAAAAATACGGGGAAGATCTCATAGCAGACTTGTCAGAAAAACAGGAGGGCTGGAAGCAGCCACCTACCTCCCAGGGCTGTCTGTGACATCCCCTGACAAAGGCTCCCCTCTTTTGAGAGCACACGTGGAGGGCTGCTGCTTGAAGAGGGGGGTGGGGAGGCAGTGATACACAGAGGAGAGGGAAGCCCTGAATAGCTACAGTGCAATTTGAAAAAAAGATTGCCAAGTATTAAAGGTTTGAGCTAGAGCTTCCCTGGGGTTAGGAAGGAACAAAGCAATGCTTTTTGTATAATACTCGTACAGAAAGATGGTTCTTTTAAAGTGTAACTAAGGTCCAGATTTTGATCTGAAAATGTTGCCTGACCTCTCTTCCCTGAGCGCATACAGTTCAAAGCTTTCCTCCTCACACCCGTGTTTGGCACAAGTCACCAAAAAAAAATCACTGTAAGCAGAAGGGCTCATTAATCTGAAAGTTGTGTGCACGACACTTTCATGGGGCACCATAACACACTGAAAGGTCCTTGAGCCCTTGGTTATTGATGTTGGCTTTATGTTCCATGGATGGCTGGCCCCATCTGTGCCAGAAGGAAACTTCCATCCTAAAATCTGACGTGTGCGGAGCAGGAGAAGCTTTGCTGGCTGCAGGTGACCCCGCTCAGAGACAGGTGGGGTGGTAGGAGCAGATGACATCCAGGGGTCCCTTCCAAACTCAGCCACTCTATGACTCAGAGGCTCAGTCCAGCTTTCTTGTAAACCACAGCTCCAGCCTAGATGGCCCTATAATATTTAAATAAAGTTTTGAGGTGAGGGGGAGTCTGCAGTAGAAGGGCAGTAGTTTGACTTTTGCCCAAGCTCCTGGCCACGTGGGACAGAGATTGTTTCCAGAAGGTTGCTGTCTAAGAAGGGAAGCATGAGTACTTGGGAATTTTGTCTGCTCAGGCTTTTTCACCTTACCTCCTCCTCAAGCAAGGCCTGAAGTTACAATGTGCAGCTCTTTCTTTTTTCTCCTTTATTAATTAAAATACAAAAACTAGATTCATACCAGGCTACAGACAGTCTGCTCTTTGTACGTTTAAAATAATCCATCACTTTAATACTGTTGCTTGTAGAGTCAAGCAGAAAAAAATAAATTTGGTAAGAACCAAAGAGTCCATTGCAGCAGTTTGTTGACTGATTTGTGACCCCCAAAGAGAACAGAATAAATGATGTAGTGCTCAAGTCAGCCTTGGTGCTGCTAAGTACGAGGCGTCAGGGGCCTTCCACTTCATCAGCCACTTCTTCTTCCACATCCTTGCTCTCCACGCTGCTGTGCTGACCTTGCTGTGGAACCAGGGCTTGGCTGATGGGAATGCCTGCTCCTCGGTGAACCGCCTCAATCGTCTGCTGCTTGACGTAGTAAGTCAGGTTTGTGCATGGAATTCTTTTCCGCATCTGTTCCAGGTACTGGTAAGCCTAAAGGAAAGCAAAGAAATCACTGTTATGGGGTGGGGGTAGGGGGGTGCTGCTTCTACAGCTCCCAGCAGAAAGGTGAAAAGCATCCATCTGCGTGCCTGGCTGAGGAGCTCTTCCGCTGAGGAAGTGTACTGGGGTACATCAAGTTCGGGCTCTTTAGAGCGTAAGAGCTGAAAATTAACTTACCACGTGGAATTCCTCCACCTGTAAATAATGTTCAACCAGAAACCCCAGGACATCGCCCTGACGGACGGTGTTGTCGAGCTCTGGTTCAGCAAGGAGAAGCTCGCACTGCCTGACTGCTTCTTTGGGATCTTCAGAGTAAACCCTGGTAAAAGAGCAAAAGGAAAATCATGTAGGGGAGGACATTCAGCGTGCCATGTGAAGCACAGGGAACATTTTTGTACTGTGCATGTTTCATAATCAGCCACCAAAAGGTGCCTATGCTGCCCCAAGTCAACAGTTACTCATGTTTCAGGTTATGCTTTGGTTTCAAATGCCAGCAGCACTTTTAAAATCACCTGTGTTCCCCTGCTACAAAAATAGAACAACCGCTTATAGAAGTGAGTCTTCTGCAAATGATTTATCGAACTGTGAATGTCTTCCTCTTGGCATGATATTTTTGTCATTAGTCCACGTGCTCCAAACGCTGCACTCACCTGCGAGCGTGGAGGAATCGCTTTATCAGGGCCATCTTGCTTTGCAAATGTGCTAGTTTGCTCTCCTGTTCCAGAGGGCTTTTGGTCTTTGCTTTTGAAAGACACTTATATGCTTCTGTCAGCGCTCCTTGTGCTTTCTCGTAGTTCTGATACTCATCGATTTCCACCTGCAGGAACAGAGATTCAGATGAGGATCTCACTCCACAGCTAACAAACGAAACACCTTGAAGAATCACACGGGCTGGATGTACCTGAGCACACACGTCGTAGAATCCTGCCAACAGATCCAGGGCCCTCCCTTTAGTATAGAAGCTAATGATATTCTTCATAATCTCTGGGTCCTTACGCCAATCCAGGGACTGTAGATAGTTGGCTGCCATGATGTAAATCTCTCTCTGTCTGGAAACTCCCGCAAAAAAAACAATTTTCTCTGTGTCTCCAGACCTCAGCAGTGCCCTCATAGCCTAGCAATGGAATGGGGGCGGGAGGACAGAGAGAGAAAACATTGTGAATACAAAAATCAAAGGATGCTAAAATGGTTGGAAGCCTCATCAGGACAGCCTGCTGACTGCTCCAAGACCCACCTCTCCAACCACTCTTGTTGCAATACTGTATAAAGGTAAGAGGCTCAGCCTCCTTAGCTGTTTTCTCTCCCTCTCCCAACTGACCTTTAACTTGTTTCCAGCTTGCGTGTACTTCTTGGTTGCCATGTGGTAATTGCCTTGTCTCATGCAGCAATCTGCGATTTGCTCCAGGAGCATCCTCCGGGACTCCTCAGAGAGATCCTTGGAGTCCTTAGAGACCGTCATCCTCTCGGCCATCTCCTCTGTGATGGTCAGGTTCTGCTTCAGGCAAAGCTGCAGAGCTTCATGGTACTAATGGAAATGAGAAAGCAGTGAGCTGCTGCCAGCACTGCAGTGTGATTTCACGTTGGTTGTGGCGTAACTCAGAGATTTGCTACAGGAGGGCACAAATGGGAGCAGATGTCGATTCTCTAAGCAAGCAGAACGCTTTTGTGGAGTTAAGCGTCCTGACATCAACTCAAATTGAAGCATACACTTTCTCATCTTTCCTGCTAAGAATGTATTTGTCCTTCCACTAAGAACATGATTTCTCGTCTCTCTTCTCAGAGCACATCATTATGTGGCAGAACAGATTTATCCATTTTTTCTCTGAGCGTGATGTTACCGGAGACATCAGGGTCAGATTTGTTCGGTATGGTTGATCACATTAAGGTTTTTCAGCAAATACAAATAAAAGAAATACAGGTACTTGAAATATTTCGTCAGATATCTTCTTACTTCAAATACAGAAATAAAGGAGTAGGATATAAAATAGCTATTTCCTTTTAGGCCAGAAAAGAGCTACTGTGCCCTTGCTAACTGTGGGAGAAAGTGAGCCATAGCAAACTCCTACAAGAGGCACAGGACTGCTCTGGCACCCCGCATTTTGGTAAGGCTGAACTGTCAGCACAAGAACGAGGGCAAGGACTCCAGGTGAGAAATGAAGCACTGCAGCTACATTCAGTGTTGGGACAAACACCACTGATATATATATAATTTTTTTTTTTACTGATGATAATGTAATTTCACCATCTCCAAATATATTTAGACAGTAAGATTTCTTTTTTCCCCAAGAGTGCAAAGTCTGTGCAGGTGCCAGAAATAAGACAAAGCCAGGGATCCATTTCCAAGGCAGGGGGCTGCCACCCCATGACTCACCAGTCTGAAAAGAAACCTTAAAGCTTACAAATGTTGTTGCATAGGTGCTTATGAACAAAGAGAGACGTGAGTGTAGGTGTGTGCACACCTGCTGTACTCCTCTCTATCGCTGCACAGAGGGAGCAGGAAGGCAGAGCTTACCTTTTTGGCTGCTAGCAGCAATTCCACTGCCTTCTCATACTGAGCATGTTCAATAAAAAAATCAGAACAGCGAGCTAGCAGAGCTGGGTCTGACTTCTCATCGAGGTCTTCAGCAATTAGCTGTAAGGCTCCAAACTGCTGCGTGGCAAAGGCTAGCTCCAGTGCTTTGGAGAAGTGTCCTGCCTGCAAAATTAAGGGTGAGACTTTAAAGACTAAAATAAGCACCGCAGAATTAATTTACTGGATACCCCAGTGTGGATTAACAGAGCGTTACTCACTGTGAAGAAATGACTGATAATTGTACAGAATCAAATCACATAGTTGATTAAATGCTCCTCTGCCGTATAAAGTTTGGTATTTTTACTAAAGAGTCATTTACCTTATGGTACAACATGACAGCTCTGTCCATTTGCTCCCCCTTCTCCTCATAGTAGCAGGCTGCCTCTATCATGTCTTCTGGAGAGCTCAGGAGAGCCAGGTTCATCAGCTGATCATCTAAATTGTTCTCCTGTTCAAAAGCAAAGATTTGGGTCCAGGTATGCAGCAAACTGACTTCACAAGACTGCCTCCTTTCAAGCTTTCAGCTTTGTGCAGTCACGTAGTAGCCCATCAACCACCTCCTGTCTAAAACCCATAGCAACCCCAATGGCCTTGAGCTGCAACAATGACAGTTTGTTTGAGGTGGTCTTCTGCTGAGATGTACAACAAGAAAATGCTCTGTCCCACACAACCCTGTGTAATGATGTATCCTTCATAGAAGATGCAGGCAGAAACCAGAAGCATCCCCATGAACAAGCAATATCTCACAAGAGAGAATGAGAACAAATGTCTTGTACCACTTTCACTCTGTACGCTACCTAAGGACAGAACCCTGCTGCAGGGTTGGACATAACAACGTGTGTCTTTCCATACCTTACACAGGCGAATGGCGTTGTTAAACGCCTGGGCCCTGGTGTAGAAGTGCACAGCCTGCTTGATTTCATCCTGACTCTCATACTGGCGGGCCAAGTGGTATGAAGCCGCCCAATTTCCTGTTTCATTTGCTATTTCAGCAGCCTGGAAAGGAAATCACATCTCTTCATGCTGTGACCATACTCATCCTAGGAGTGAGAATTCTCTGGAAACAAATGGCAGCGGGCTGCTTTACCTTCTGAATGTTGCCCTGAAAGCAGTGGACACGGACTAGGGAAAAATAATCCTGAGCCAGCGCGTAGTATTTTAATGCAGATTCCATATCTGATTGGCTCTCCAGGTACTGTGCCCACCATTTCCACAGGCTCCTAGAAAAGCAACAATATTAATTGCAGTAACCAGAATTGCCAGAGAATGCATTTCTCAACCCTGGAGATCTTGAACTCAAGACCAGATGTGTTTTCTTGGAACGCAGACAGGTTTTACCTCAACACAAGGCTGATATTCAAAGATCTGCACTATGAGGGAGCTCAACCTAGATATCTAGTGTGGCACATTTCAGTGAAATGTGTCATGATCCTGAAAAGCTGAGGGAGGATCAAAAGGCATTAGGCAGATGCTGAACTCGCAGCAGAGAGGATCCCTGCTTCTTCTTCCCTGCTCTCTTCATAGACTGCATTTCAGACCTGAAAATCCCACTCAGGAGAAGGAACGAGCATAGCACTGACTTGTCTTTCATCTTGTTGACGTAGTTCTCCAATGCCTGGAGGTCTTCAGAGAGCATTCGGGGCACCTCGAACCTGTGTGTATCTGACTTCTCATAGCTGCAGGCAGAAAGAACACGTAAGACGTGAAATGAGTAAGTTAAACCTCACTTCCTTGTCTAACAAATTCACTTCATGGTGGGGTTTTTTTTGTCAGCTACAAAGTGGCAACCCTGATAACAGTGTTCCATGTGTATTATTCAGTTTACTCTAAGGCCAGTAGCAATCAGCCAGAACTACCAAAAGCTCTAAGACCAGAGAGGCAATGTGATCACAGAGTTGTAAACGCTTCAACAATACCAGTGATGCTCTGAGGAAGGACCCCAGAAAGCTCTCCAAACATTA
Source organism: Numida meleagris (assembly GCF_002078875.1). Lineage (NCBI taxonomy): Eukaryota > Metazoa > Chordata > Aves > Galliformes > Numididae > Numida > Numida meleagris. Next base: position 14,263,773 of record NC_034421.1, on the reverse strand, counting down.
ACTACGCCCCTGTGCGACCAGCTGAGAAGGCAGAAAAAGCCCTGGGCTCCTCTTGCTTACTCCTTCTGCCACCCACTGCAATTTCTGCCTCTTTCTCACTGCTGGGAGACCACTGCATCGATCCCATCCATCTGCTGCTGGAGTCTTTCCCTATCTTCCTGCCCACCCTGATCACCTTATGGGTCTGTCTGATCACATCGCAGCCCTACTTTGCTGCTGAATGGACAGAACCTTCCAATATTCTTATTCTAGTGAGATTTCCCATGGTAAAAATCATATAAAAGCAGGCCTTCAAACAAATATAACACATTAAAAATCACCTCCACCAACTTCTCCAGGGGCTCACCAGTCACAGCAGAAGACTGGGCACCAGAAACACCCAAACCAAACCAAATTTTGCCATAGAACTTGTGACTGAGACTCTCAAAAGGAAACAGTTGGTTTTGTCATGGAAAAGGTAGGAAAGCAGCTGCGATCTCCCAGAGACAAGTACAGGACTGGGTTATTACTGGCATTCAGCTACTGGCCCCTGACAACGCTTTCTGACACTAAGCTTTAGTAGCCTAGGAGGGGGTTGACTGCAACACTGCTGAGATAAAAAGCGACAAAAAAAAAAAAAAGACTTTAATTAATTGTTAGTACTCGTCGCCGGGCATCCTCTCTATCCCACTTCTAGTCTTCACAGAAGAAAAAGGCTCTGAATCCCCCAAACACGATTTTGCCATAGGCTGATGCTTACTGGCTGAGTGCAAGACTTTGCTCTCCAACTGCCTCCAGGTGCTTGGCGTAGTTGTAGTACGTGGTGCGGAGGTGAACCCGGTCGTGAGCTTCAGCTGTTTCAATGGCTTTCTGCCACTGGTTTGTGGCCTGATAGAACTTGTTCAGAAGGTCGTAGCGTTTGCAAGCCTTGTACAGTTGCTCTGCGTCCTCCTGACAGGAGAGAATGCAAGCAGCTTGTTAGCTCCACGTGTTTTATAGGTGTCCACCCAAGCAGAAGGTCACAGCAGGCACTGCACTTAGGAGTATTTTAGTTATGCAGGTAACGCAATTAACGTAGCAATAATTCAGGCAGGAGGGTTAACCAACTAAATATACATAGCCTGGAATAGCACATTACTGGGAAACAGGATGTTTATGTGAAAATAAGGAAAGCATTCAGATCCTGGCATTTACTGTACAGTATCAACTGGGGGGTGACATGAGCAAGCCATCAACAATTAGATGCTGTCATCGGGAATGTGAATCACTTCAGAAAGGGGTGATATGCTCCTGTGGGGCTGCAGTGAATGGCCACGCTGCTAAGGAGTGATGTGCAGAAGGTTGGAGGGACCTCAGAGCAGGTCTCAGAGGCAGGAACTCTTCCTTGGATGACTGAGAGCCAGCCCTGGCAGGGAATGCTATTCATGTCAGACAGAAGCAGATCAGGAGGATTTTGCCGGCACTGACGCAAGGGCAAGCAAATTTGGAACTATTATTTTTGAGAAGTACTCCTGTGGAAGAAGCACTTTCCTGCCCCACCCAAGTGCTGTCCAGCTGAACACTATATTTAGTAAATTGAGATTATCTGTCCAGGGAAGAAAAACAGATTCTGACTCTTATTGTTTCAAATTCAAAAAAGCATAGAAAGTAAAGATGGAAGTCGTTGGCACTAAGATGCTACTGTACGAGCAAAAAAAACCCAGCAGAGCAGCATTTGTCTTGCTGCAGCTGCCCTCCACCTCTCCAAACAGATTCCAATATCCAGAAGGAGTACTAACACTTTTCAGCCTCACAGCTCTCTCTGCCAGGAAGCTTTTCCAAACATCTAGTTGAAACGTTCCTTTTTTCCTCTCTTTGATTAAGGATAGTTCCACTCCCTCTCTAGCATTTAGACTCTTAAAATGGCTGCAGATTGCTTGAATTCCAGCCCTCCCTGTCTTGAAAATCTTCCCAAGAGCTGAACAGCTTGCACTGATTTTCCCCGAACTTCCAGTTCATCAACTTTTTTTTCTGGTAATGAGGTCCTTGGAGGTGGAAGGCAGCGTTCCAGCTGCAGCTGCAACAAGCAGGCAGATGAAAGCCATCGCAGCCCCGGGACGCGGTGCCTCCGCAGAGGCCCCAGCAGATTTTCTGCTGTCGCAGCATTTCGTCAGCGCGTGTCCACTTGGTGATCTCCTGTGAGCTGTGGGGTGTGTCACCGCTCCTGCTCCCTCAGTCTGCCCCTCTTACTGCTCGTTGCCTGCAACTAAGAACTAAAAACCTCGGCTGTGTTTTTCTAACAGATTGCTGATGAAGGTAAAGGCTGAGAAGGACACGTGCTCTTCTCATCTATGGAACTTGACGGTGCTCCGGTCAGTCTTCAGTCCACGTGATCATCAGCCTAAGCTCCATTTCAGATCTCAGCTATATTGGTAAAGCAAGGTAATCAGAGGGCTGGAGCACCTCTCCTATGAGGAAAGGCTGAGGGAACTGGGCTTGTTTAGTTTGGAGAAGAAAAGGCTCCGGGGAGACCTCATTGTGGCCTTCCAATACTTGAAGGGAGCGTATAAACAGGAGGGGGAACGATTGTTTGTGAGGGTGGATAGCGATAGGACAAGGGGGAATGGTTTTAAACTGAGACAGGGAGATGTAGGTTAGATATTAGGAGGAAGTTTTTCACACAGAGGGTAGTGACGCACTGGAACAGGTTGCCCAGGGAGGTTGTGGATGCCCCGTCCCTGCAGGCATTCAAGGCCAGACTGGACGTGGCTCTGGGCAGCCTGGTCTAGTGGTTGGCGACCCTGCACTCAGCAGGAGGGTTGAAACTGGATCATCTTTGAGGTCCTGTTCAACCGAGGCCATTCTATGACTCCATGATTCTATAATCAAGGATAGAGAATTCAGACTAAAAGGAAGCCATGTAGCAGAGATGTTCCACTTGGTACGTAGCGGCTGCCAGCTCAGGCTCCAGGCATGAGGGACAGCCTTCCACTGCACCAAGCTGTGGGGAGACAGCAGAACAGCCCGAGTACTTGGTGCTGGAACCAGGCAAGTCACTGCCAGCACAGCGGGAGCAGGCATGGAAACCTGGGCAGCTGTAGGACAGCAGATGACCCTGGGACAACGCAAGCAGCCAGTCTGACTGGGCAGAGCTCTCCTACCCTGCAGCCAGACCCCAGTTGTAGAGCAGCAACCTGCAACACAGCTTTAGACTTTAATTCTACAAACAAACACGTCAAAATGAAACTAGCACTTACCACACTGGACCTTAAAATACACTTGTTGAAATATTTTAGCTAGAATATTTTAAAGCACTTTTTTTTTTTTTTTTAAATCCAGTCAAACCTAGAATTATTAAGTCTGGAAGAATTATGGCCCAAGAAAAATGCAAGACAGAGCTTACAATGGTTCATCCTTAAAAGATGCTCGCTCCATTCAGTAGTTTTACTGCAATATATATCCTGTACAGCAGTCAAGAAAACAGACAAATTGATTTGCTATAAACTTATACTGCTGTGGCTCTTGGGACTCTCATTTTCTGACACTGGATTCTGCCACACTCATTCTCATCTACACTTCAAGGACCATGAAAACAGCTCATAGGACTGATAAGCCTACAGAATTCACACTGATAGCAGAGAAAGATTCCACGCGATGTGGCACAGTAATTGTGCAGCACTGGGTTGTGCAACACTGGAAGGGACGCCTACTTCTCTAGGATAAAAACACAACTTCAAGGAAATAATGGTAAGAACTATTCTTCATTACTCCTTGGAAACGTGGTCATAGTTATTACTTGCCTCCAAGGTTTTTGCATCTCTCTCAGACTTCTCAAATGGTCACGTTTTCACTCTGTTCCCTAGTAAACAGAGTGGATATTCTAGGATGCATATGATTGACATGCTTACCAGCATGCCCAGCTGAACGGCCAGCACAGCGACTCTGGCTTCCTGCTCAGGTTCCTGTTCCGCCTCCCTTAATGCTTTGGCTCCTCTTGCGTGACCCATGTTTCCAAGACAAATTTTGGCAACATCAAGCCTCTGAGTCTTCACACACATGCGAGCCATGTTCTCCCAGACAGCCTCACTGTGAGAAAGCAGAAAGGAGGACCGTTATGGTATCACCACCAAGGTGTGGGTATTACACAGGTGAGAGGCAAGGAGCAAGAAAGGGCAAAGCATTAGTATGTTCCACACTTACCAGACATAAACACACTCTGATTGCTGCATGAGGATTTAAGAGGAACAGAAATAGTTCACAGACATAAAAGGTAGTTACAAAGCTGAAGGTCCGCAGCTTTAAGTGTGGCATCGTATTTGCACATATATAAACATTAATCGTGCACCTATCACTTTTGCTTCGGCTGTAGCAATAACATATATATATTTTGACTCTGTCTCCCACTGTATTCACCAGGAGAAACTGAAGCCCATGGCTTAGGCAGGTGCACTCTGCTTGGTAAAGATCTGTCTGGAGGGCCAGGCCCAGAGAGTGGTGGTCAATGGAGTTACACCCAGCTGGCAACTGGTCACAAGTGATGGTCCCCAGGGGTTGGTACTGGGGCCCATCCTGTTTGATACTTTTACTGATGACCTGGATGAGGGCATTGAGTGCACCCTCAGAAGGTTTGCAGATGACACCAAGTTGGGGGGAAGTGTCAATCTGCCTGGGGGTAGCAAGGCCCTACAGAGAGATCTGGACAGGCTGGATCTCTGGGCTGAAGCCAATGGGATGAGGTTCAACGAGACCAAGTGCTGGGTCCTGCACTTTGGCCACAACAACCCCGGGCAGCGCTACAGGCTTGGGGCAGAGTGGCTGGAAGGCTGCATGGAGGAAATGGACCTGGGGGTGTTGGTCAACTCTTGGCTGAACATGAGCCAGCAGCGTGCCCAGGTGGCCAAGAAGGCCAACGGCATCCTGGTAGTGTCAGAAATAGTGCAGCCAGCAGGACAGGGAGGTGATGGTCCCACTGTACTCAGCCCTGGGGGGGCCGCAGTGCTGTGTTCAGTTCTGGGCCCCTCACTACAAGACAAGACACCGCAGCCCTGGAGCGTGTCCAGAGAAGGGCACGGAGCTGTGAGGGCTCTGGAGCACAAAAGTGTGATGGGGAGCGGCTGAGGGAATGGGATGGTTCAGTCTGGAGGAGAGGAGCTCAGGGGAGACCTTATTGCTCTCTACACCTCCCTGGAAGGAGGCTGTGGGGAGGTGAGGATCGGCCTCTTCTCCCAGGTAACAGTGACAGGATGAGAGGGAATGACCTCAAGTTGTACCAGGGGAAGTTCAGGATGGATATTAGGAAAAACTTCTTCTCCGGATGAGCACTCAGGCATTGGCACTGAGGCTGCCCAGGGAGGCGGTGGAGTCACAGTCCCTGGAGGTGTTCAAGAACCGTGGGAGACGTGGCACTGAGGGCCATGGTCAGTGTGCACAGTGGGATGGTTTGATGGTTGGACCTGGTGATTTTAGAGGTCTCTTCCAATCTTAGCAATTCTATGATTCTGTATGCATAATACTCCCATATCAGTGTTCAGAAAGAAAGGAAAGGAATTTCCTTTATAAAGGAAAAAAAGAGAAGGAAAAATTTAACATACAAATACAAAACTTACAGTGGAAACATCCTGCTTCTGTCCTTTGTTTAAAGATGGAACAGCCATTGGCAGCCCACCAGCCATACTCAAAAGCAAGGAATCTTGACTGAGAAATAACTGACCAAACTATCACATTCTAATTAAAAAGTGCATAAACAGTAGCACAAAGAAAAGCCATGCAATGCTCAGAATGGGAACACCTCAAGGTTAAGAGTTTACACTTCACACTGCAAACCCATCCGCCATTACCAGGGGACCATCCCAGCTCCTGACTCCGGTGCAGTGCGGTCAGGTCTCACCCCGCAGCCCTGCTGGCAAAGCTTCACAGGGGGCAAGGATTTGCAGAGAGCCTGTTTACATCCGAGGCTCTTCAGAGTAAAATGCAGCATGTTCGACTAACAAAACATTTGCACTCAAAATACGGCCTCAGTGAAGGCATGGGCCACGCAGTTCTCAGACACCACCACGACGCAAATTAAGTACGTAGATGATAAAAGCAGGAAAAAAAGTTTTCTCTTCTTCTTCTTTTTTTTTTTTAAAGAGTTGAATGACACTTCAGGTCCTGCACCTGCAAGCAAATCCCCTTCCAGTTTGGGGGTGGGGGGGCTGACAATCATGTTTTCCTATGATTAAAATGTTTTTCTCTTCCCAGTGGCTGTGGGAAAGACCTGCACAAACAGGGGAAACTGACTAACCGGGAAGCAGCAAAGGAGATGAGACGCAACGTGCTGTCAAGCACATTCACTCAGTAAAGGAGGAAAAAGAAAATGTTTTTCCTGATCTACTTTAAAATCAGATTATATTTTTGTTTGCAACTATAACCAGTAGAAAATTTTCAGGTGGAAATCAATAGAAATGTGTGACCTACACTTCATAAACACCAAGATGTATAGAGGAAATAAAGCAGGATCAGAAGTAATCCATCAGGGATGAACTTCAGGTCGCTCAGAAGTTTTGCTTCCTAAAGCAAACAGATGTCTCTGAATATGTTACCAAATTCCTTACATCTGCTTGTCCACGCTGAACGTGGTTCAAACACAGCCTCCCCAGGCTCTCTGCTGACATATCCCAGTCCCCTCCAGAAAGAAATGCCAAAAGGAATATGGAAACGGAATGCAGGAACTTCTGAACTGGAAACTCAGAGCTACATCCTTCTGAGAGTACGCGTACGCACCTCTATCCAACACAGAAGCACCGATTTCCACCAGCAGAAGATGCAGCCATTCTCATTTTTGTAAAGGCTTAACTGTTTTTTTCTTTTAAGCAAGCCTCTGCCTACACCCAGAACTGGGGACAGCAGGAAAAACACCTTTAAAGGACATTCAGGTCACGTTAGGTACTGTCACCTGGCTTAGATCAACAAAGACAGAAATTTCTGTCACTAGTACAAGATGTCAGATGTAGCGTGCATGAATGGCTGCGCTTCACGACACACAGGGAAAAGGCATCTACTTCCCAAAAGCTGCAGCATGTCAGAAGAAGCTGCCAACACCTGAAGGAACACAGGCTTGTGCTGTGCTGTGTCAAACAAACAGTGCATTTCAAAATCAAAATCTTTAAGAGCCTCGACAGCTTGCAGCTCCCTGAATGCAAGAAGATGAGAGTTCATGGACTTGAACAGAGACAAGAGGGTAAGAAATTGTATTTAGCCTATGGTGAGCAGAAAATTCTGAAAGGAAATTAACTAAATAGTACATTTTGTACAAAGTTAAAAATGCTAGTGTGCAGAGAAACACCAGACTTGGTGACAAAAGAAAGTAGAATCATCTAGGTTGGAAAAGACCTTCAAGATTACCAAGTCCACCAACCTGACCACCGAATCCCATCACTAAAGCACGTCCCTCAGTGCTATGTCCACGTTGCTTAAATACCTGCAGGGATGGTGACTCCACCTGCTCCCCAGGCAGCCAGCTCCAATGGTTGGCCACCCTCTCTGGGAAGAAATCCCTCTTGATATTCAGTCTAAACCTCCCCTTGTGCCATTTGAAGACATTGCCTTGCATCCTTACCACTTGTCACCTGAGAACAGAGACCAACACCTCCTCACTGCAGCCTCCCATCAGGTAGGTGTAGGGAGCAATGAGACCCGCTTCCCTCAGGCACACCTCAGAGGCCTTCCTTTCCAGCCCCTTCACCAGCTTCACTGCTCTTCTCTGTACACACCTGTACACAACTCAATACCTTTATTGTAGCGAGGGGACCAAAATCGAAAGCAGTATTTGAGGCACGGTCTCACTACATACAGTGGGAAAACCATTTCCTGCTGTTACTTGTCGTCTATTGGCAGCATTATGCTTTTGTGAATGGCGATGGCCCCTGACAACTTCTAAACTCAGTGTGAGCTGCTGTTGCCCAAGGGATTCCTCTCTAGGAGCTCCTGTCCCACACACAAACTGCCAGCATGTCACCCCTGGCACCTGCGCCATCCTTATGCCATAGAACACAACGCACCTCTGCTCTGAAAAGCTGGAGCTCTGCCGTTCCACGTGTTCCTCCTCCACTCCAGCCCATACACAGAACTAACCTGACAGGCCCCAGCAGCCAGCAACCAACTGGGTGGAACAGAAACAGAGGAAGAAACGCTCTGGGATTGGTTTGATTTTGTTATTCCAGGGCACCAATCCCCTCCAGACAGTCAGAGGGGCCCAGGCAAGCTCTGCCTTCTGTACAGACCCAGCTGGGCAGGAGATGAGGAGCACACATTAGACATGCAGCACTGAGGCCAAATTGGACAGAACACACTGAATTTATAAATGTTCACAGCTGGGCAGTGCTTGCATGCGTTCATCCAAAGCAAGCGACATGCTAAGAGCAGTCCACCAGCATGCTGAGTACCTGCAACCGGAAAACACGGCCTCTCTCTGACTATTCCCTCTCGTGCCTCTGCCCTCCAGATGTGCTTCAAGGAACGTTTTATCCAAATAACACAGAGGAGATCCCATTCTCTCGCTGGAGCAAAGGACAGCTTAGTTATCGGATGGATGGAGAATCCACAGCCGAGTCTTCTCCTGTGGCCCAGCTGCAGCAGAAGCTGGTTACTGCCCACACACACGTCCCTCACATGAAGGGCACTGCTTTGATAAAGGCAGATACATGCATTATTTCAACTCAGTTTCTGTTCCTGCTTTGAGAGACCAATCATTTCAGCACCACCCTCTGCTCTACAGCCTACTCTGGATACGGGATCAAGTGGTTCTGACTCAGCAACGTGCCGTTCCCTTGCAAAGATCATTTTCATAAGCATATAAAGTTCCATTATATATCCATGTATTTATGCTTGCATTTATTATTTTAATTGTTAATTTTTCTACTGTATCTTCTTGAAAAACTAGGAAGGCATCAGTGTAACATCCCTGGATGAAATGCAAAACCAATCTACCATGCAAAACACAGGTGGTCTCGCTCCCTAACGGAGGCTCAGACCACACAGCTGCTGAGCACCACAACCAAACGGAGGCTGGGAAGCAGCATGGACCACGTCATGCCAACACCACAGCAGGGTGGGATGGTGCAGCAGATTGAGCTCACACACTGATGGCAGCCAGGGCCAGGACGCTGGGGTTCATCCTCCTGGAACTCCTGCAGAAAGACCGGGGGACCTCCAGCAACCAAAGCAGACAGAACCTCCATTCTGCCTTAGCCCTGAAAAGAATCTGTTCTGCTCCTCAGTGAGCAGGGAGACATCTCCAGCATCAGAACGACACCCTCCAGGGACAGCTGTGCTTCAGTTCTGCTGTCTCAAGATATGCACAAAACAATGCAAGCCAGGTCAAGAAACAAGAAACACCAGAAGCTGAACATTCTCACGTAATCCAAGGCAAGAACACGGTTTCTTTTTTGACAGTTGGTAGCATAGGGAGAAAGACACGTCTGCCCTAACATCCTTAAAAGGCAGCAACTCTTCCCTGGGCTGGCCTCGCTGTCACATACAAAACGCCAAGGAATGGTTTACCCTCCCCCCAGCACACATTCTGAGAATTTCCTGTTCTTCCCCTCCTCCTCTTTCTTTTCTTCCCTCTGCAGAGCAGCTCACATCTGTGCTTCGTTAGCCACAACTGGAGCTTTAATGAAGACCAGATGCAGCCACAGCAGAGGCAGAGCTGTAGGAACTGCCTGTCTCAGGGAGCTGCGCCCGCCCGTGCAGCACGTCAGCAAAGCTTCAGGCCACGCCAGGAGCACAATGGATTCCAAACAAAACTGTGATGCCCCCTCAGATGCAAGTTTTACCACCTATTTGGTGAAACAGTTTTTCTCCCAGCACCTCTCACCTTCTGGATCTGTTTTTCTGTGAAACGATGCTTCCAGCATCTAACAGTCTGATTTCACAAACCCTTCCATCACTATTTATTTTCCATTGCTCATTTTGCATGGAAATTAAAAAAAGAAAAACGCACAACAGGAAAAGGAGTATTATTTAAAGTGCTGGAGATTCACGTGTCTGAAACATCTCACAACTCTCTCTCTCCTCCTCTCTTCAGTGGGGTACCCTTGAAAAGGGCACATACTTGCATTCCATCTCATCTCTATGTATCTAGACCAGGAGAAGAAAGAATGTCTCTTTTCAACCTGGGCCCCACTTTGCTAACAGGACCCTAAGCACTGTGATGTAAATATCAGATATAGCATCTGCAGCACTACGTTACTGATGTAATATTCTAATGCTATGTGGGCAGATTTTCCTCCTACAATCACTGAGAACGTGCAGTGTAACACTCCCCATTCTAGCAAGCCACAAAAACAGCGCACGCATCCATCTCAGCCTCAAGCACCCACCCCCAGTAGCTCCAGCACAAGGAAGGCCATGTCCCCAGCACTGCACCTTGGCTGGGTGAGCATCCCTTGTGCCTCAGGCACAGCCTGGACCACCAGAGAGGGAAATGCAGGTTTCACTGCTGAGCAAGTGGCAGCGTTTTTCTCGACCGAAGAGCAGGCACAAGGATGCAGATTCTCAGCAGTTCTACTAACTGGAACACAGTGCGTGCACTGTTCTGGTGCTAAGTGTTTACTGCGAGACTCACCAGCATGTAAACCACGTCTGGGCTGTCCTGGACAAACACTGGGCTCCACCCTGTCCCTGTCCTCCACCCATGGCCTACATGCTGCTCTTGGGTGTTTTCCATGCAAAGGAAAAGGATGGGACAAAGCAGGTGCTGCTTCCTAAGGAAAATTAAAACATCTATTACTATTTGGCAAATGTTAATTACATGTACCCCTGTCTGGATTTCAGAAACTTGAAACTGCACCTGACTAGCCCTGAAAGAAGAATTAGAATAATGCAATCTATCTCAAGTATGTAACAGTAGGTGATTCTGATCAATGAATTCATTTACAAGCAACTTCACAGTATATGGTTTGCTAGGCTGGTTATAGGACGAAAGCATCGTGCCACGGACCACAGTGGCTACAGAGGGCTTGGACATGGCCACATCAGACAAACTACTTGGCACCTAAGGTCAGTGGGGATTCCAACCTCATCACTTACAAGTGCTCCATAAAACTTTAAAGACATCTAAAAAAATGAACACTGCTCTTGTCTTCAAATCAATGCAAAATCAACACAGAGCTAAAATGCCAAAACTGGTGGCACGCTGCCTTTTCTCCTGTAACTGGGAAAGCTGAATTAAATTAAATGAGTGCTTTTCTGGGAAACATGTCGGGCATTTTTCACATATGTTCAAAACATTGAAAGCTGTCTAGACTATTCCTATGAATTCTTCCCTGGCAGAAACAGAATACTTGATAAAGCAGCTAAAGTCTTACAGAATGATATTTGTGTTGTACTGAATACATAGCTTTGTCTACTCCAAACTTGTCCTGGTGAAGTCGACAGCAAGCCACAGTTTTGTGTGAATTGTATCAAACAAAACCTCGTCTCCTAAGTACTGCAGTAAGTACTGCATTAGGCACAAGAAAATCAGTTACCCAGTTCCTCCAGACACCCACTCAAACCTTTTCCCAAGATTTTTTTAATACGTGGTATTCTGTTGCAATATCTGGCAAAATCACATTATCTATTTTTATACGAATGGAAATAAAGCTGCTTGGTTATTGTTGGTATTCTTTGCTTCCTGTTCTGAAAGTGCATTTCAGTTTCAAGCAAGGACTGGAAGCACTAAGAATTAAATACACTCCTACACATTTATCAAGAGAAGTGTTCATAAGGTGATTTCTTCTCTTTTAAAGGACGGAGAGGATTCCTTGGCTGTTCTGTACTGGAAGCATAAGATGTCCGAGTAAAGACAATGTCACTAACTGCCAATAAGAACCTGAATGAGACACTGAGGAGCTGGTAATACAAGAAAGGTTGCGACAAAAGTTAATCATATTAAATAAGCGGCTTTGATTAAAACTAACAGAAGTGAATAACCGAGCCATTTTGGTAAGAGGAAGCCAGGAAACTTACTGGATCTTTTCAAAACTCATCTGCTTTTCATTTGGTACAACTCACTCCTTTCAAGAACACCCCAACTTTTCAGCTTTTGATAGTATTATTAGTCAATTAAATGATAAATGATAAAAAACCCACTTGCCTATGGAGCACCGTTTCAACAACAGATTGCGTCCTGCATAAACAAATGCAAACAGAATTTATTAGATTCTAAATAGACAAACTCAGCAAAGAATCAACTAGAGACTCCAAAAGTAAAATTACATTTATTTCTCACACAGAAATACCCCAAATGCTTTATAAGCTGCTATGCAAATTGTATGGGAAAACGTAACCCACCACTGAACAGAACTGCTCCTTGCCACGGAACACAGCAAACAGCTCACAATGGACAAGGCCAGCCACCAGAAATTCTGCCATGGGAGAAGCAGCCTTGCTCAACGTGCTTGCTGAATTACCGCAGACAGCAATTACCGCTGCTTTGCACTGCTCCTCAGATACGCTTTGTGCTGCTGTATTATCTGGGAGGGCTGAAGAGCGCAGTGCTGCCGTCCCATCTGCTCTGCAGGGAGGGACTGGAGCTCCCAGAACCATTCCCATCATCACAAGCCTGGGATCAGCCGCAAGGAGACAGTCCCCACCAAGAGAGGGACAACACGGTCATAAAATTACACAGCCCTTTCTGAGATGATCGTCTCACTGTAGCTACACGATGCATCCTCAGGCTTCAACAAATCACTGAGAAACCAGTGACTAAAAAATCAGGAAGGTGCAAAACAAGTTTACTACTGGCTAGAAGAGGTTTATCTTTGGCATCATCCACAACAGGCACACCACCTACCCTGCTGCCGAGCTGCAGGCTTAAAATAACAAAAAAATCCATGCTCTCTCAACACAAAACTCCGGTCATTGCTGTTCAGGCATTTCTTTGAAGAACAAATATAAATGTTTGCCAATAGCAGTGTTTTCCAAATTTCTAAGAACACGGATGAATATCAGTATGATCGATCACGTACAGGAAAAACAGACACAAGCAATGCTGCGCTGCCGTGAGAGCACGAAGATGCTCCAAGTGCCTCGAGCTTCATCTGCTTAAGGACTGAAATGAACCAAGCACACGGAGGGGAGATGAATTTACAGCAACCTTTGTACATTCCATTCCGATAGCTGAAAGCTAACTATAGGGTTGTATAGAATTCACTGTGCCATTTTCCACTCCTCTTAGCAACAAGTCTCAGAAAAATTAAAAATCTCCTTAAAACAAATTTCTGCTTTGTCTGCGTGTCAGTAGGGATCCATTTACTAAAGGTAAGGACACTTAGCTGACAAGACAAAAACTGCTTTAAAATTAAATGTTTTTCACTCTCATTTTGCTAATTACATTGATGTGAACTGCAGCCAACACATCAGGTGCACTGAGTGCGCCGTACCCATCCCGTGCACTCTCCTGACTCCTCACTCCTCCTTCTGCAGGCTGACAAGAAGAATGCCACAGCACTTTACAAGGCACGAGTACTACTGAACATTACACCTTATGCAGGTTGGTTTTTTTTGTTTGTTTAGCTTAGAAACTTCTGCTGGGCTCAGAGCAAAGAGCACAGCAGCCGCAGCAGAGCGGGACGTGGGGCTCAGGGCCGCAGCCACAGCCCAGCAACGCCCAGCTTCCTTCATGACAGGACACTCGCGACTTTGTTCAGACACCCACGTATCATCTCCCAGCTTTACATTTTCTGTTTAGCTGCCAGGTTCCACTCTAGGGTTGCAAGGAGGGACGCCAGCCTACTCCAAACCCTGCAGCCTGACACCCGGGGGTCTATCCCTGCACATGGGGGACCCCGACGTCCCCCGGCCCCCCCCGGCCTGCGCTGAGGGGAGGAGTGAGGCGGGAAGGGGACGCTCCAAGGGGAGGAGGGACAACTTTAGAAGTCTCCATATGTCTTTTCCTTTCAGGAAACACATCCTGTTCATGTTTGACTGCCGTGGCAGCGGCTCTGTTTGTTGCAGTCGACTACGCCCTGAGGCTCACCAAAAACAGCCACAAAAACAGCCATTTCCTCCGCGTGGAGAGGTGGGGGGGTGGAGGGGCAGACCTTTTCCTCACAGCAGTCTGCGCTCCAGCCCCCGCCACTCGCAGCTCTGGTGGTCAGCGAGACGCAGCGGAGCAAATTCCTCAGGATACTCCAAGCTTTCCTAGCTCCTTTGGGATGAAAACATTCGTCTGGAGTTCAGCTGGGCTTTAAGAATGAAATTCGTCAGCATTCGTGGGATATTCTGAAGTGCGCATCCGAAAGAGGCTGCGAGGATCCCGCGCCCCTGGGTGCGCTGGGCGGGCTGGGGCACGCTGCTGGCCGGCACCCAGCGCCCGCGCTCTGCCCGCAGCCTGGATCCCCGCTGCGCCTGCCTCGGCTCACAGGGAATGGACCTCCCTGTCTTCCAGTTCGTCACCGGCCTGGCACTGCTCATCAAAGTGCAAGAAGGTGGATAAGCCAAAGCTGGGAGGGACAGAGACTTAAATAAGCTTCTTGGTGTTCTTATTTTATGGAATTATCCTACCTACCTCACAAAATTCTCATTTGCTTCGTCAGAAACACCTCTGGAGTTGACTTTGAGAATGAACGGTGATGTCCTCTAGCCACTCATAACATCCTATCGAAGCTGCCTCCATTTCAAGTCCCTTTTCAATGTGCTGCAGCTGACTGAGACCTTGCGTCTTCTGCAAATAGAGACTGGCAGCGAGCTGACAGTCAGATATGACTGTCCAGAAACTGGTAGCCACAGCTGTGTTGGTAGCCTTGGTCTCACTTATTCTTAACAACGCGGCTGCCTTTACTCCTAACTGGGTTTACCAGACCCTGGAAGATGGGCGTAAGCGCAGCGTGGGGCTCTGGAAGATGTGCTGGCTGGCAGAGAGGAGCAGGGCAGGTGCGAGCACGAGCACCAGGCACGGGCAAGGGGAGGAGCGCGAGTGCGAAGCCCTGGGCTGGGGCTCAGAGTCAGCCGGGTTCCAGGAGTCTCGCAGCACTGTCAAACGTAAGTTCCATCTCTTCTCTGCTTATGCTGGATTGTCATAGATACGGTGTATGTGGTCCCGAGGAATGCATAGCCCAGCAGAACGTCCACGTAGCTCTCTGACATCAGTGTTAACCATTTGATTCTAAATATCTCTCAAGGTTAATAGTAAAATAAAATCAGGAAAATGAGAATAATTATGTCCACCCACCGGCGATGAACTAAGATTCCTCCTCCCTCCCCAAAAGAAGTAACCTGCACTGCACTGTCCAGTTTTATAGTGTATGGAACCTTTGAGAAAATCCATCCAGAAAACTTAAGTCTAAAGCTTTGAGACACCTCCTGCTTGCCCTTCTCTCTTCAATGAGCATATCTCCTCTCAGTGCATTAGATCATAATCACAGCTGCTCTGAATACTGAAAAAAAATACAAAAAGAACCAAATTTTTCAGATCCTATTTTAATTCTCTTTTTTTTTTTCATTTGGAGGACAGCAATATCCCCTTAAGCTGAGCTAGGTATTAATATATGGAAATACACTTTTGGTGGAAAAACCTAAGTATTCTACTTGTAGAATATGAAAATCATTAAGCATGGCTTAATTCTCACATGCAAATTCAGACTCACGGGATCTGAGGAACGCATACATCTTAAAAGAGATCTTAAAATAACTTTGCAGGTTCAGAATTTTTGGATAAGACCAAATCCGTAAGCCAATTTGCAGACTTACAAAATTGAGCAATGAAAACATTGCACCTCGTGTTCACGACGTGAAGTTTGTCACTTAGCTGTCTTAGTTAGTGACTGTTCGTCTCTGTTAGTGACTTAGCTGTCACTAAGCTAGAGCACTAAAGCTGTGCTTGGAATACCTGAGGTCAGCTGGGACACCTTGGTTGAACCACAGCTAAGGGCTGCAGAGCCGCTCACTGAGAGCCTCTGCTTCCAGCAGCTGCCAGGGGCCTCCAAACTGGCTGACAGCAGACAAGGGCTCTGGGCAGCACTGCTCAGGGTTTGGTCCGTCAGGCAAATTCAACCAACACGAAGTGGATCCTTCAAGAAAATGCATTTAAAGGATTAAATGTCTACAAAGTTCATGCCTCGGCAGACGCTAGGATTTTTTTCTAGAGATTTTAATACTGCTTTTAAACTGTGCTGGTACCTCTGAGGACTCACAGCAGTAACATTAGTAAGAAAAAAGGTTCCACGTTGGTTTTTTTCATGGTTTGAAATATGGAGAAAAAGAAAAATGCTGTTCTGCCCTAAAGTCTCTTATATCCCTCTTGAGACCGAACAAAAATAGGAGAGGAATTTCTTTTCAAAATATGTTTTAGCGTGGGCCCGCACAGCATCATGTGTTCCAAAACACAGCAGATGCCTTTTGTGCACATGCTAACATTAAACCCACAAAAGTCACCCATTGAGAACTTGTCAACTGTTACGAAGCCCTGAACGTGACTTCTGGTTTTACCAACCAGAATTTTTGTAATGACAAATAATGACAAATAGAATTAGACTGCTGAAAAGCTTCTTCGACTTCAACCTGTAACTTTGTCACTTGAATGACTGCCCCGATTACTATTTATCAGTTCTGACTTCAAAAACTTGCTTACCATTCACGAACTTTAAAAGCACCCGGTCTCTGTGGAAGAGCTGGAGTAAGTTCCTGTGTATCTAATAGGGCTTCTGCAGCTTTTTAAGCCCACTAAGTTGTATTTCTTGCTGTGCACAGTTCAGAAGATGGGTGGTGTTCTAAAGATAGGCATAGGAGAACTAGTTTCATAGCAAAACTGTGTGGCAGCAATTTCTTACATGAAACAGAAGCAAAATGTGATAGAAAATGTTTAAAAGTAATAACCATAGCATAATCATGCCCCCCACCCCAAATTCTCTAACACCAAGAAAGCTCTTCAAATACTAGTTTAAAGGAGGATTTTGAGGTCAAGTGACTCATTTTGTCAAGCATCCACACACTCATATGGGAGCCAGTAGTGAGCAGAAGTCAAATCTTCAGTCTCTAGAGTGTTTAAAAGTCTCACTTCTGCAGCTCTACCATGACAAGCTAACAAGGGAACAGATCTGCTGCACGTTAAGATATGTTTCCATGGGTTGTACACCCTGTCATTATGGGCCTGATCCTGCATTCAGATTTCATAACTTTAAAGACATTCTCTAATAACAAATCACATCAATAACGTGTAAAGGGCAATCCTCATCTGTCAGTTGTAACAACACTTGTGTGTGTGTATATGTATATGGATGGATGCCCCCTCCCTGGAAGCACTCAAGGCCAGGCTGGATGGGGCTGTGGGCAACCTGGTCTAGAGGGAGGTGTCCCTGCCTACAGCAGGGGTTGGAACGAGATGATCTTCAGGGTCCCTTCCAACCCAAACCATTCTGTGACTCTATGATCTCTCTCTCTATATATATATGTGCACAACTTTCTGAATGAAAAATTCCTTCCTTAGAGTTAAGGTGTCGTATTTTGGATGCCACTCAGAGCAGTAAGTAGAAAAGCGTGTTCTTCCAATGGAATGCAAGAAAAGCCCTGATACTGGTCATAACATTTCTTTACACATACACACGGACATCTTTGTGAGGCAAGTTTTTCTCAGTTGGACAAGAAAAACTAAAACCCGTGGGAATTTCAAGTACTATATAAGTAACAGCCAACTAAAGGCACCGCTGTAATTAGTCTCACTCACTGGCAGAAATGGATATTCTTAAAAACTGTTTTTCACTAACAGTAATTTAAGGGCCTGTTCTTTCTCCCACTGAAATCATTGGCAAACCTCCTCTCACAGGACACAAAGCTCAGTTTTCCTCCACCCTTGGGTACACAGCCCAAACAAAATCATTTCCATATGAGCAAGGGAAGTAGCTCTCTATGTCAGAATTTGTACGTGCTTCAACTGGAAATACACTACAACACATTAAAAGAAATAACAAAACACACTGAAGGAAATAACAAATGAAGTCTTGCACGTTTGGTAAAAATGATAAAAATGCTCCGTCAAGAGATGGCGCAGGAAGTGACAGCACGTCTGCCAAAAACCCCTCTGGAAATGCAAAGCCAAACTCCATCCCAAAACCTCCCTGATCAATTCCCCACTCACGAGACATCTGCGTAAATTATTTCATCGTAACACACAAACCACCGAAGCAAGAGAAAAACTAAGGTGTTTTGCATTTAATCCATACGATATAAAAACTGCATCAAGGGTATTAAAATCAGTAAAGAACAGGCAGAATAAATACCAAAATATATATATGCAACATTATAGATGCTGCAAAGAGTCACCATGAGGAAACAGAGATTAGAAATAGTGGAAAAACAGTCCGGAGAGGGGAGTCAGTGACGCTTAAGAAAAACTAGATAGTAATTAAATATCTCAATGTGAACCATTTCTGCAAGGTACAACATGAAAGAAATGCAGGTGACTTGGATTCTGGGGGGAAGAACCTCACCTCTGTTCAGATTAACACCTCAGGCTCTTCCGGCTTTAACCACAACTTCCCTTCCCTCCCTTTCTGCCACACATTCTTGCACCCTTCCTTCAGCCACCTGCAATACTAAAAAGCTTCCATGAGCCAGCTGAAATGAGTAAGAGCAAGTTTTGAGCAGAACGTTTGGGGTTTTTCTTGCTTGGTTATATTCTGCTGGAATAAGCAGGGGTATCAGGAGTCCATCAAGCGCTGCTTCTAGCACGAGCTGAGCAGTGCAGGTGTGATGGTGGCAGAGAGCTCTCCTTCAGCAGCAGCACACATCAGAAATCTTTGTGCTGAGAATCCCAGCCCAGATAGGAGGATACCAGTCAAAGTTCTTCAACAAGGGCAAGCCACCGCATGATACCTCAAGGCACTGAGCACTCACACAGCATGTTCTCTCTTCAAAGCACTTTACAGAATGGCCTGGGTTGAAAAGGACCATAATGATCACCGAGTTTCAACCCTCCTGCTGAGTGCAGGGTCGCCAACCACCAGACCAGGCTGCCCAGAGCCACGTCCAGCCTGGCCTTGAATGCCTCCAGGGACGGGGCATCCACAACCTCCTTGGGCAACCTGTTCCAGTGCATCACCACCCTCAGTGTGAAAAACTTCCTCCAAATTCAAGGAATCCTGCTTGCTCAGGCAGCCTACCGCTCCTGTATCTGAGCGAGGGCAAAGAGATCAGCTCAGCCACCTCTCCCCATTCCTGGCCTAGCACCCAGCACTGTGTGAGCACACCAGAGTGCTTGGAATCAGCATCGGTATTTCTGACCGCGCTGCACAGTACAGCTATGCCCCTAAGCCCTGCAGTGCTACCGGCTCTGTGGACAGATGGAGCTGATTTATTTGTTAGCAAAGGTCACATTCTGTTCCTTTTTGTCTAAAGAACACTACGATCAATTTAGACCTGCAGGAATAGGAAATCATTTTAAAGCTTTGCTTGGTTCTTCAGGGTTCCAGAAGGACTGAATGAAAATCCCAGCGGCAGGATGCTTATTTCAACTACAGATGCCAAGATAGCCATAGTTCTTACAAGTAGCATGACCAGTGACAGGGAGAGGCACGGCACCACGAGTGACTACGTGACTCCAGAAGGACTAAATATAAACACCTGCCAGCCTCAGTGCATGATTTATGCAGACACTTGCACTGTGAAGAGCAGTGCTAAGCCAGGCTGCTGCTCCGCGTGGGAACAGCGCTGGCTTTTGTTTGCAGAGCTAACAATTCAGAGTGACACTGGCCGCTGACGTTTGGCTGGGCTGAAGCCAGGCCACGTCAAGCAGTGAGCATCATATTAGCTTTTCTATATAGACAGATCAAGAACGGAGGGCCACTGCATTTGGAAAAGACAGCTACCAAGGGATTAAATACAGCCTGATGCTTGCTGTGTCCAGGGGTGCCTGCCCACAGACATAAGCTGCTGAGGCTGTTCAGACACAGTCAGTTCGCCAGCAGCTCGGTGCTGGTGATTCCCCTTCCTAGCACCTACAATGTGGTCAGCATTTCAATTAGTGACATGACAAATTGCAGCAGTGGAGGCAAACATGCAGTCTTTCTGGAGGTAAAATTTAAGAAGACTGCTCTGCACACTGGAGCCAATGCTCATTTTAAATGGATTTTACTTTGTTGTGTTACTTTTTTTGTAAAAAGTAAAGGGTAATTAAGGCAATTAATTATGCGCTGTTTAGGAAAATTAATAATTTCAATACAGTATCTTACTGTTCCACAAGCATTAGAGAGTTCATTCAAAACTTTGGCAGTGTAAGGAGCTGAGGAACTTTGGAACGTTTCAGATTGAAGGCGTTTATTACAGCCAATACCAAATACTGTGTTCATGGTTACCATCATGCAAAGCTACCACAACACGCAGACAACCAGCAGCTCAGAGGGAGGGAACAGCCCTGCCCAGCAGAGCTGATCACTGTACAGAAGCATTCTTAATGTTCAGTTTGAAAGCTCCCCCATAATTAACTCATGGGAAAGACAGCTGGTGCAGCCCTGTCTTCCCTCCAGAAGTAACAGCTGAGGTTGTTAGAAATCACTTCTTCTCTCCCCAAAAGCTGTGCATGCCTTCCAAACTAAATCTCCAACTACGAAATTTCAAGCTTAGATGAACTCAATCCTGAAGTTCCAAACTACTTAAGGTTTTACCAAGCTGTCATAGTTGAGTTGGAAGAGACCTACAAGGATCATCACGCCCAGTTGCAACAGCAGAACATTTGTTTCACTGGGCCAGAACTGCTTGATTCCTCCCCCCTTTTATTTCTTTAATTGTCTAATTAAGAATAAAAAACTGAAATGAGGTGGAAGGCGCTTTCCAAGGATTTTTTTTTTCATTTTTTATCACAAGAATCACAAATTGCACACTTCAGAAAGCTATGTAGGAGAAGAAACCAAGCAAAATAAATGGGTGTTCTAATTTGTAATGTATCCACCCAGCAACACAGCGCAGTGAGAGCTCCCTAGATCTGAAAGCCATGCGGCTGCTTATGGAGATTCTCTAAGGAGGAAGACTTTCTTTTCAAGGAAAGTCCTGCTCTTACAATAACACATGCAACAAAATATTTGTATAGAAAGGGTTCCCAAGTTCCACACGCTATGGGACATTTGTAGAAGAGAAATTACACTCAGATCTTTTTTGCTGTCAATTAGTGTAAATTCAGACCCTCAAAACAAAACTACTGAAGAGGCAGCGTTTTAATTAAATCTTCCCGTGATATGAGTTACATGATAAAAGGTGCACTTGGATATTACCAGCACTCGTTTGCTTAACAAATACCTTCAAAGAGCTTCAATACTTCCTAATTCATTCTTCCCTTCCCCCAAAAGCTCAAAGATTAACATAAATAACACAAATTTAAATCAACATCAGAAATCATAGAATCATCATAGAATCATCATAGAATCATAGAATGGCTTGGGTTGAAAAGGACCTCAAAGATCATCGAGTCTCAACCCCCCTGCCAAGTGCAGGGTCGCCAAGCACTAGACCAGGCTGCCCAGAGCCACGTCCAGCCTGGCCTTGAATGCCTCCAGGGACGGAGAAATGGACGGAAATGAAAAGTCCAAAGACTTGCTAACATGAAGGCATAACATGATGCTGATTGTCAATAAACAGCTATAGTGATTCTGTTTATTGCCTTCATCTTAACTGTTCTGAAACTAAATCCTTACTCTTGTGCTTCTGTTGTAAAATGAAGAATAATTGCCTGATTGCATGTCATCTTCCCACAAAATCTATCTCATTTCCTAAATGAGCGCCGGGGATAACCACGGTTCAGTGCGTGGGCCCGACGCACTCCATCAGCAACACCAAAAAGAGGTAGAGAACCAAAAGTTCTGCGTTGCCATTCCCATGGAACCCTCAGCCCTGCGTTCAAGTTCTTCACAAACTGATTTACTTTGACGGTGCCCAAACCTTCACGCTTGGTAGAGCTCAGCTGCTCAGGTGGCTCTGAGTGGGAACACGGCTGCGCTCACCACGGGACAAGCAGCCTGGAGCACAGCAGCAGCACTGAGGTGCAGCATCTCCTTGCACAGAATGGCTCTGACAGTTGCCACGTTACTTTTTCTTACCTAAGAACTGGAGAAATTAGGGGACATCCCAACTGTGGTAACTAGGAGGGTAAAAACGACAGAACTGCTCATTAGTTTTGTACTGTGAATTCGTAATCATGCTAAGAAAAACTTCTCAGTACTTTGCATTTTCTCTTGACGTTCAGGGCACAGCTGCAGCTGTTCTCTATGTCAGCAGTGGGGACTTTCTGCACATCTGACCTTTGGTGACAGTGCTGACATCCAAACCAGGGGAACACACAATTAATTGCCAGAAGTTTGGCTAACGTGGATTTTTTTTAGAATGATAAATGAGAGTTTCTTCCAAAAAATACATAATTCACTTCTCCAGGATGGAATTAAAGCAAGGCCGCAAGTAACAGCAAGACAAATCAAGTAGAGAGACTTACACAGCACATAGCTATGTGCATCTCCCCACATCCCCAGATGTCTCCCTTCCCCATCTGTCCCCTGTCCCCCTCCCCATGTCCCCACATCCCCTTATGGCCCAGGCCTCCACCCCGTGGTGCCCTAATACAGCGCCAGCCCCAGCTCAATGGCACGGCTCAGTACCCACACCAGCTCTGTGGGGACAAAGACAGCCCCTATGGAGCAGCTGTAGGGCCTATGGGGGCTGTGTGGAGTCTGGGAGCACACCACTACGTAAGTCTGCATAGCATCCCTTCAACATTTTTCCTTTCCAGTGTGCCTTTGTGCATTGATCAAATCAGTGCTCCCAAGAAAAACCAGTATAAGCGCACTTACGCAAGAGCGCACTGTTCTGGCTTTTCCTGACGTTTGCATGTTTGGCTTTGCATTCCTGAAATCTGTATGATGTGGATTGTTAAAGCAATTTTAAAGGTTGAAAAAGTACGACTCCACTATACAGAACCACCTGGATGGGCAGGCTTCAAAAAGCCTGGGCATAACCAACTGTTCCTTTCTAACTGCCTTAACTGTTGCAGGAATAAGAAACGGAATTGGTCAGACTCACAGAGGAAGGGCTCAGAGCTTGGAAGCAAAAAAACAAAGCCAAGCTGTTGGCTCTCTGCTCCCCAGTGTCTGCTAACACAGTGCCTTCCCAGGAGCTAGGGTGAACACATGAAGGCTGCAGTCAGTCTGGGGGCATACCCACTGCTCTGTAACAGAGCTACGGGCTCAGAGAGATGCTGTGAAGAAGATGGCCACCATTCGAGGCTTTTGGAAGACTCATCAGCTTTGGTTCTGTTAAGGAAATGTGTACAAAGACTTCTCAGACTACTTACTGGAGTGGATTTGTTAGGAACAACAAGAGATGCATCCCCTCTTAGGCTACGAGCTTAGCAAAGTGTCAAGTTCCAGATGAAAACCATGTACTCAGAATGTCTTGATCATGTTAGAGAAAATCTAATTACTTCTCCAATTCAGATTAAATTGTCTCAGAAGCAGCATATGATCTCAGCCTGCAGACACAGGTTTTAAATAGATACCAAAAAGTGTAACTTCCGATGTTAAAAGAAAACTGAAGTTAAACATAACTACAGTAACCATTTAACTCTAACACAATCAGCAGAAACAAGCCAGTTTCCTCAAGAGAAGGATATCCTAAAGTACAAATGCACTCACAGATGCAATTAAATTAGCAGCAGCCTAAGGTGGTACTATCCTTCAGCTACGCATAACGAACTCCTAACAGCCAACTACAATTTAAGTTGATTTTTTGATTTAAACACATTGTCCTGCAGCAGGGATAGGTTAACAGCATGCTCACCAGCAGTTCCTCCAGCTTAGATGACAAGCAGGAAGATGCAAAGCCAAGGTGAGATGTGCAGGTTCTGTACTGTTCCTATGCAGTGAGGGAAGCCGTGCTCACTCACCTCTCCCCATGGCAGGTAACTGAATTACAGAAGCTGGACTGAAGTTTACACTAAAAATTTTGGAAGTGCTATTTCTCAAGGGAAGTTGTAGACAAGTATTAGGGTATCTTGGGCTGCTTCATATGAATACATACTTTGTGATGTAATCTGTCAACAGCTTGAATTCCCACCTGTGATTGTTTTTCCCCTAAATGCAAACAGAACAGGGAAAGAAAACCTGAGACTTTCAGCAATTAGCACCATCTGATTTTTCAGTGAGATCATCCTTCCCAATAATTATGAAACATTGCAAATTACTCCTTAGTATGACTAATCTGCTTTTGCAAAGCACAAATAACCCTGGGGCTATCAGGGAACATAAAATTGCTGCTTACAAATAAGCAAATCAAATCAACATTTCTAATCCAGATGGATACTCCTGGTCTAGGAAATGAGCAATGCGATGGGGAATTTGAACTGGTCTCATCCCTGGGGCTTGGGTTTGACCTGTGGCTGGTCACTGTTTTAAACAAAGCAGAACTCATCAGCCAGTGCCCCAAAGTGCCCAGTTGTACAACAAACCCAGCTAGATTCCCTGCCTGTAAATTAACTGCTTCTCAGGGTATACTGGGATCCAGATAAGCTTCTAAAAAGGAAGTGTCAGAGATTAGCACTTTGTAGTATTTAACAACAGCCACTTAGAGCAGAGACTTCAAAAGTCATTCCGTGCCTATCCCTATCCCTGTTCTCAACAGCTAAATTGCATTATGGGAGGTGAAGGAAAAGCGTGACAAAAGCAGAGGAGTGCTGGATTGACATCCACTCCTCTTATGTGAGACACAAAGTAATTATGAACACCTCCTGCTGTGTCCAGTTCTAGAAGCACCCCCTTCTAGCTATAGGAAATGCCTTTGATGGTGAAGCTTCAGGAGACATGTGACATTAACAATGAGTTCAAAACAAAAAAGTGGGATGTCCAAAATACCTATGTTGTCAGGACAGTCTTACACGAGAGATTCTAGAAGCTAATGGTTAACTGAAATACCAGTAATTGTTTACACAACTGTTATGAACCTCTTATTCTCACATTCTGTGACTAACATAAATCATTCTGCAAAAATGAAGTTTTTAAAGGACACACAGGCTGCAGTGGAACCAATATGGCTGAACAGGTCACTCTATGTTCATACCAGTTCTAAGGTACATAGAAAGCCCACTGGAATGGACTGCAGCTTGCTAATGGAGAGTTTCCGCGTATATAACATTTAAAATATCAACAGGCAGATTGAAACATCGAATTTTACGGCTCTTACAAAAATGCAATTGAAGCTATCTTTATGAAAGATGAGAACTGTGGATTGGCCACTTACACAAGCATGAAAACAGGCTTGTGGCCTTGCCTTCCCCAGCACAGCTTACAGCTTTGAAGACTTTGGGTGCAGGCTGTGAAGAAATGCTTCTCAATTGCACGCTTTTTAGGTTATCCTCAATCATAGATACTTGTACAAATGGAATCATAGATTCACCCAGGTTGGCAAAGACCTTCAAGATCATCAAGTCCAACCATCAACCTGGATTACCAAGTCCCATCACTAAACCATGTCCTTTAGTGCCACATCCACACGTCTCTTTTTCTGCAGGGATGGAAACAGCACCACTTCCCTGGGGCCAAAGCTGCTTTCCACATCTACCACCTTTTTGAAGGGGGTGGTGTGAGAGTGTTTCAGGTTGAAGAACCTGTATGAAGCAGAAGTAGGTGCTGAGGTGAACACATGTAAAGTTGCAGTGGCTCAGTAAGAAACCGCAGTAAGCCGGAGAGTGGCATTTCCAAACTGAGTAAAATTAGTAAGTTCCACTGAGAAAAGAATAGAGTGAAACATTGTAAATTTTGACCCCCCTTCCCTCTCAAAGAGCAGTCATTACAACTCTGGAACAAAATGAAGAGATGACAGATCATACATTAGAAGAGTTAGAATGAAACAGCTATATCTCAGTGTGAAATGTAGAAGGGCACCCAGTTATTGTCCCACCCGATTTTACAAAAATAGTTGCTTTCTTTTTCATAGGATCACACCAACTGCCTCCTCCTTATTCTGTTCCCATCATCCTGTTGCAGTTCCAACTTTGACTATGTGTGTTTTTTTAGTTGAAAGCAACAGCTGTGTAAAACAGTAGCTGCACTTCTTTGTCTCTGAATAGTGTAAGATGTTAGGTGAATAAGCATCCCTAAGTCTGCAGTTCTTGCAGGCAAAATCTGCATTCCACAGCCTACTGTGCTCCAGCAGCAAGACAAGACAGTGATCACTGAACCATTAGTTCAAGTCTAAATTATTACAAATGCTGTTGAAATCAATTGAGTTAGTCCTTATCAAACTTTTAGAATGCTAAATAAATTCTAATTCATTGGCAAAGCCAATAGGATTTATAACAGTTACGTTGAAAAGAAGACATGAGGAACAGTGAAGACACATGTCTTATACCCAAAGGGTACAGAACCTGGGGTAAGCCTTAGATCCAAAGGTTTATTTGGTGCCTTTTTTTTTTTTTTTTTTGGAGTGTGTGTCTGTGGGTTGTTTTGTTTTTTTTTAAAAATTATTATTATTTTTAAAATTCATGTATATTATAAGCATACAGGGCAACAGAATTCACTATGACTGTAAAGGAAATATTTTTTTTATATCTGACACTACAGATAGCAGTTGACAAATGCAAGTATTCTTATAACAATGGCTGCAAGCCTGCTATTTCTAGTGCATTTCTCATTTCAAAGTAATTACTCTCTTCAGCAAGTATTGGTCCTCAAAGTATTACAGAAATCTACTTCAGTGGGAATGCAAAGAACACTCCTGATGCTCAATATTTTGCTGATACAAAGCTCAGTGTGCATCTGAATATGATTTACTGCCAACCACCATGCTTTGTGAGCTAGAACTGTTGAATGTGCCAAGAGCTAGAGTTGTAGATTCAGATCTATACTGTGGATTCAGAAGTTATAATGGGCAACATTAAAAGTCAAGACATTTTAAGTGAAATATTTAAGTGAAATTGTCTTCCCTTGTCAGAAATGAACTCACTAGGAAAAAATAAATAAATAAAATGTTATAAGTTTCACATTAAGTAAAATGTTCAGAAGTTGAATGGTCTCTGGTTCTTATTTAACTCCTTAAGATAAAATACCATATTTTACTGAAGTTTAATTAAATCACGAGCCATTTCTTAGAACACTGGGAACTAAAGATGAGCTATGAAGAAAACAAAAGTAAACTCATTTTGATGGCTCACACCAGTAGACTGCACTGAACGGTTACTACTGTGAAGTTCACTCTTGCTTGTTTCTATCAAGGAGTTCTGGGTCTTTTTGCACTCCTGGCAGTGCCCTTAGAGGATCAGGAATTCCAGTCTCAGCTAAAGGATTAAGGTGGCAAAGAATGAAAAGATGCAACCACTGGGCAAGCATGACTCAAGTCCTAATCGAACAACGGATGAGATCGGAATTTCAGCTTTCACTCCAAACTCCCCTCATTCTCTACTGCTGTCTGCTTCCTTAGGTGTCAGCTCTTTGGTCATTCATGGACCATTCATGGAAATGTAAGGTGGAAGAAGCCTATCTTTTTAACAAGAAGAAGTTAGTACAGCAAATTACACAAAGCCTTACTGCGCAGTAACGTGCAATGGGAACAAAGACCTTTCCAAAATATTCTTCAGAAAGGAAAAATGCATTGTGAGGTCTGGAGACAATGAGATCCAGAAACCTGCTGCCAAAATAAGAACAGGCCTTAGGCAAAGCGTTCCAGCTGACAACTAATCTTTTGTTAACAGTTTTCCAGAAGATAAAATGTGGGTGGTTAGTGCACCCAAATTCAATCATAACAGCTAAGTCACTTTTGAAAATCTGATGAAAATTAATGTCTGGAGTCTTTCCGTTTCTAATACTCTGCACATTGAGCTGCTTTTATTTCAGAATAGCAGTGACACACTGGCAAGAGATGTTGAACTGGCACAATGATATTTACAAAACCCACCTTTTTGCTAGAGAGGAAGGAAAAGGATGAAAACAGGACATCCACCAGGTTAACAGGAAAAGTAGGAAAAGAAGCCTGACTGAAAGGACTGAACTTTGCAGTGAATATATTCTATCCAGCAGCCAGCTGAATCAGGTTTCTATCCAAGACTTGAGATATAAATATCTGTAATTATTTCTGCATTTGTTCTTTATGTTTAATGTGTAAAATATATATGGTCATGTAACTTTTCTTTCACATGTAAATGATGGCAGAACACCTAATTCAGAACTGCCAAACACTGACATCATTACACAGCAAGAAACACAAGGGTCTTCTCAGAGGGTCCAAAAGAGTAATAAATGTTAAAAGAAGGAAGATTTAAGAACTCCCTATTTGATGATCTGTTGTCAACATCTCTTAAATCAGTAACATATTAACCCACAGAATGCTTAAGGACAAGAGCTACAGATTTCTTTTTCTGTGGGATGGTTCAGGGCCTTGAAAACCCAAGCCACGAACAAAGGTTCCATTTCAATCAGTGCCACAGAAATGCAGAACACAAGGACAGCTCCTGCACCACACAACTCTGGCTGCTAATTACACACAGAACCTTCGCAGGGCAGAAGCCAAGCGCTCTTGGTGGCTGTCCTTGGAAAGGGGCTGCTTGCTTCACACCGGATTGTTTGGCACCGAAGCAAGAGTGACAGGATT
The DNA here is from genome assembly GCF_002078875.1 of Numida meleagris. Taxonomy (NCBI): domain Eukaryota; kingdom Metazoa; phylum Chordata; class Aves; order Galliformes; family Numididae; genus Numida; species Numida meleagris. The sequence continues at coordinate 14,235,240 of NC_034421.1, read as the reverse complement.
TTCTTTAACTAAAGGAATAATTTCCTAAAGAAAATCTGTTCCTCATCAGACCACAGAAAATGCAGTTAAGAGGGTTTAAGACTAAGGGATTACCACAAGCGGGAATAATACGTGAGAATCATTTTCTATGGACTGAGAAGCTCCACGTACCTGCTTAACCAGGATATTTTATTTTCTTTTCACCCCCCAACACCCCCTCCCCTCTTTCTTTTTAATCCCATTTTAACTGTAGGTTTCCTTCTCATGTTTCCCTAGTGCAGTTTGACATGATGCGAGCCTGTAACCTCATCGCTACTGTTGCTCTGACTGCTGGCCAGCTCATCTTCGTCCTGGGTCTGGTGGAGATACCGGTCATTTCTCAGGATACCCAGTGGTGGGAGGAGGCCATAGCTGCTGTGTTCCAGCTTGCCAGTAAGTACACTTTTATTCTGAAGGAAAAATTCCTTCGTCCCTACTAAATCCAGGTGGAAAAGATGCTTACTTGAAGAAACTTCCAAGGGATAAAGCACAGCAAAAAGGCCCAAACCTCAAAGTAAACACACATTATTTCTTAAAAGCTCTCCCCTCAAGGTTCTGCAGTATATGACTAGAAGCTTTCGTGCTGGAAATACCAGAACGTTTTTTCTAGGTTGGCAGAAGACTACGCCATTCCTATTTCCTACGAAACCAAGAAGGTAAACCTGAAAGAAATAAAATTAATGCAGTGTATTCCCACCGCTTTAGCAGGACAGCATATACCAAAGCAGCTGTTTGAATGCAGAACGACAGGACGAATTTCTGAAGTCTTGGTGAAACACGATTATTTTGCTTTCAGCTGACTGAAGTTTGCACTGTGATGATCAGCTAGACTTTGATAGACAAATACGTCTTGCAATCTTGCAAAGAAAGCCGCAGTCAACTTTTAACAGGGACAGTTGTCAATAAAATTCCCACAGCAGTTCTCATGGACAAAAGCTGCCTACAGAAATGAGTGAAGGAAGGAGGAAATGGTTTTATCACAGTATCGTATTGAGAGTTTTGCAATAATATGTTTATTATAAAATATATGTTTATTATAAACATATTATTGCAAAATATATAAATATAATTATAAATAACTATATATATAATTTTATATAAATATGAAATAATTTATAAACATAAAGTCACTCGGTATTTATTATACTAATCCTATTAAAATCCACGTATGAAACCACCATTCATGGAGTATTACATTCAGATTGCTTACAAGTCCATATTAAAAACACATCATCATTATTAATGTAACCAATAGGTTAGAATCACTGTTTTTTTTTTTTAATTCAATTCTGACTCTTACAACACTGAATATCTGGAATGGTAGAAATGTGAGATCTCAGTTCACACTGCCACAAGACCTGCATCGAGCCCAGGTTATTTAAATATGGTTCCCATAGCAAGAACCACTCACGAAGGGTGAACCTGAACTTCAAACAAGAGGAGACTGCAGTAACAGCTGTATCTCTCAGAGCATCCCTTCCAGCTTCCAGGTGCATCGGCTCAGTGCAAAGAACAGCCAGGCATACAGCCTCGCCACAGAAAAGCCTCCCTGCAGCCTTACGTACACCGTGGTCTTTTGCAACCCTGCATACCTTTTGCATAACTCTCCCTGATCTCCAGGTGCGGCGCTGGCTTTACTCTCACTCCCTCTCATCCTCCCCAAAACTCGACATGTCTGTTTTTCACAGAGGAAATGCATTCTGGCCCTGCTTAGATTTGTTGTTTCATTGACAAACAGCGCAGCGGACAGCCCTGTGCCTTTATTCTATCAAGGCTGCTAATTTTAGACTTTTTTTTTCCTGTGCTGGAGTCCGTTTTAAACACAGTCAGAGAGAGACTGAAGGGCGCCAGGATATCCCGACACAGGAGGAGGAAATGCCTGCTATTACCTGTTATGCAAGCTGAACCTTGAAATCCCCAGTGCTGGGAGGGGAGAAGGGAAGAAAGCCAGAGTCAGAGTGATTAACAAAACACTAATGAGAACGGCTGAAGAAGCTGCTGAATCAAGGAGTTGGTCTGCTTGTCCGTGTTCAGAAGGTGTGAGGAGATGGATCTGGCAGCTCATGACAGCTCCAAAGGAAGACGTCACGCTGCACGAACCAAAGCTCTCCCATCCGCACAAATGATGCAGTGACTCTGGTGGCTATTCTTCCCCCCCCCCCCATCCTCCTTCGCAATTACGCCGTGCTCTCCTTTGCTGTCGGATGGCTGTCTGTCTTGCAGTCAGTACCGCAGCATCCATTTTACACCTCATTTGCTTAATGCAAGTTTTCCATTAAGTGAATTCCTTTCAGACATCCAGACCCACCAGCTTTGGGAATGTGTATTTAAATGAAAAGGTTGTAATATCTGCCATGACCTCAATAGAGAACTGACTTCTTGGAAACTCCTCTAATTTGCCAGGACGGTGGTATACGAATGCTGATTGCCCCAGTAAAGCAACGGTCTGTCCTCTCAGGACTGGCAGTTCAAAGCACAGCTTGCACTGACAGAAGAGGCTGTTTCCTCTTTAGAAAGAAAGATGTGCTTGGCAATGTCAGGCCACTCAAACAGGCCACAGGAATCAGCCCCACCAACCAGATGCCCAGGACTGAGCCCAGATGACAGCATTTTATGCATAATAGCTAATGTTACTCCTGGCGGATATCAGAAAAAACATGTGCAAATTGTGAGCAAGTCCACCATTCCTCTTGTTCTGACGAAGGATTGTTGCTACATCTAGGACACCACAATTTCTTTAATAAAGGCGAGGACAGTGGCTGCCTCTTGCCCTGCAAATCACAGGCAACACTTTGCCTTTGAGCCTCCACTCCAAGATGAACAACATTTCATCTGTTTTCAAAATACAGCAAAGCATCAGAAAAGAACAGTGGATTATCCAAAAGTACTTTGTCCATGCAGCTGCCCAAGCTGAATCACTACGAGGATTCACCCTACTTCATTTATATTACAGTGCAGTCTTCTGGCACCGCTCCCCAGGAACCTGCATCCTAGATGATCACATCCAGTATTCAGGCTGGTTGGTTCAAAGTCACAGAGATGACAAAGACTCCTCAAATGAGCCACCTCTCAACTAACAGTAAAGCAGCTACAGATTAAGTTTCTGTGAAAAACCCTCTGCTTTCATCCAAGATCAATTCACTGAATTCTGGTCCTGTTACAAAGCCTATACATGAGGCTACACATTGAGTAACGTGGATAAGAGAGGGTATTTTAAGGGCTAAACCAATATATTTTAGTCCAGACCGATCATTTGTGTGAGAAGAACAAACAACATTCTAGAATGTACATACTCAGATCTTATTAAATATTTCCTGAGTATTGTCTGGGCAATTTATTACACTTTCAAATGTCAGCCTGCTACGTACTGAAAATGTAAGCACCCAGCTCATTTTTTTCTTTTCCAAAAACCATATGCTTGGGGGAGATTTGTTCTGCAATTGCTCGGTCAGTGATTTAGAGAAAACGTATCTTGGATCGTGTTCCCTCTAACTCCAGTGTATGTTTGATCTCTAACTTTCATGTCAATAGGAGCTAAAAACAAAACTAGCAGTCACTGAGAGTGAAATCCAACATTACGGAGGAAGATTTGAGTATAAAGCTCAGAATCTACGTGAACCTACCATGTAGTTATTTTCAGCCACAGCATATTGCTAAAGCATTGCGTGGGTTTCACCACAGACTCCCGAGCTCTGAAATAAGTCCTTTTTGCTTTAGAAAACGAAGCGTACTAAATATCACCTTCCAAACCCTACTGCAAGTTCAAATCGACCATCTCTGGTCCCATGAGAGTCTCCAGGCTCCCTTGCTTTTTCTCACTCTGCCACCTGCACAAGTGTTTGACTGCCATTCAAAAAGGATGGACCTCTGACAGAAAATAAAGCCCCAGGAAGCAACGAGGAAGGAAAGAAGAGAGCAAACAGTGTTGCTCCTGGGCCAGCAATGGGATTCACACAGCTCCAAAGCTCTGCAACCTCACACCTCCCAGTTAACAGGAAAGCAAACTGTTTGCTTTGGAAAAGGAATGCGGTGAAAATGGAACCAGTGTTGTATGTGGAATTTTGTGTCAGTGCTCAGAAATTTCTCTCCGGAGGGCTTTTGCTTTGCTGTTTTTTTCCAAGGAACTGTTACAAACTCAACCTGCTGAACATAGGATGGGTACCAGAGTAATCCAAGCAGCTGTAAAGAGAAATCCATGCTAACATGACAGGGAATGAAGAGCACTTCAGAGAATATTAATCTACTGCAAGCAGTAACCCGCCAGACTAGATCAGAGCTAACACATTCCAGCCAAGACTCCTATCTTGCACAATGGTGAATATTAGGCACTAGAGGGAAATGTTAGAAACAGAGGAGGAGAGCTAGAATAAAATATCCTTTACATTAGATCTCATCCTGGTTTCTGAAAGTCCAAGATTGGAATAAACCTGCATAACAATGGTTAATATTCTTTCCAATTACTTATCAGCATTAAATTACATTAATACTGAATATCCTGAAGATTAAAATGTTTCATGTTCCCACCGGGCTTATCATTTACAGCCAAATAAATTACAATTTTACCTCTTTTGAATTTCAAACCTTGCATTCCAACTTTTCCTACAATGATTTTCAGCTGACAGCATATTTCACTCCAGATCCTAACACAGCTGAGGGAACCTGAGTTCGTACCTATTCATGTCCATGCTATTAAGCCTTAAAAAACAAAATAAAACGAACATGAGACCATTTACCTTCTCTCCTCCTTCTCAGTATTACAACTTTAGATCTGTTGATATCCAGAAAAATCTTAATGCAGACCAGAACAGCAAAGCAGCCACTGGAGAATATAGCTGACTATAATAATGACAGCAATGTGATCCTGATTTCTGTATAACTTCCTTCCACCTTTTGCCTTTGCAACACCCTCAAGCAAGGCCTGCTTTAAAAGGAGATTCTATGGAGCTCAAGCTTAATATTTCCTGAAAAAAAAAGCAAATTAATGACTCTAAGTCTAAAAATTGTAAGAAAAAGAAAGAACTTGACTGCTTGATTTGTGCTAAATGTTTTTATTATATCCCACTTATTTTACTGCAGCACCAAACCTTACATGTTCTTTATGTGGACTGCAAACCTCAGTGATCTGGCTTTCAGTGTCTGCAAAATTAATCAGAAAGATCTTAAAATATGGAAGGCTATCCTGCTTATTTTGTCTGAAATGCTTCACCTGAGCAGCTGAAGCAGCAAATGGGAAGGGCAGTAACTCAGAAGCATGCTGAACTCTTCAGCTGGGAAAACTGCAGACAGAAGATAGTCTGCCTGTATTTATCATTCTAAATTCCAAAATCTAAATTCTAAGTCTAAATTCAGATTTGAGTAGCAGGTACTTAATTATACATCTCAACATCAATGGCACGTTCTGATTATAAAGATGGTAATATTACCAGATAAATATGCAAGTGTAAGGAACAGGTTTTATGGCTGCACTAGAAATAGTACAGTAATGCAGGAAAAAAAAAAATTTAAAAATCAGTTTACAAGCAAAAAATATTTGGGCTGGAGATGTCTCCTGAAGTTTCAGCCTGCGTCATTTAGCTCGATCCAACGTGAAGCTACAGTTTGTCCTTTGATGCATCAGAAGATGGAGAGCACAGCTCTTGAAAACTGCAGCTCACCCTTAAAGACAAATGACCACCACTAACATTTCTACGAGTATCATCTGCCAGCCACTGCTTTTCTCTGCAGTATTCTTCTCTGCAGCTTTTTGCTCAGGCTGACAAGAGCTCTCACCTGTCTGACACAAGATCTGCTTAGGTCAAATGCAGAACTCTCATCAGCTCTAGTGATTCAGATAGTGATCCTAGCCTGTGATTCAGAGGTGCCAAGCAATGTTTGCGGCTAAACTTCAGTCTTCATGCCTGCACATTTATTCTTATTTAAACAGACAGCCAATAGAAATTATGTCTAATTCACAGGGAATTATTTTTAACCTTCATCCAAGGACTTGCATTATTTCTATGGAAATCTCCAAAAGGTAACTAAGAAAAGAAAGTTCACTGTCAGAAGACCTACATTTGTTAAACAGTGCTCAGCACCTCCCTTAGAAGATTGCCACCAACAAAGCAGAAATCGGTGCCTTACACCACGTCTCCCAGTCTTACATGGTTACAAAGATGGACTGACACACTCAAAGAACACCAAAATCATCCCTGAGAAGCTTTGCTACTCGCAAGTTGTTTAATTCTTAGAGATGATGTTTCAACCCAAATCCTTGGGAGTTTTTACAGTACCCATAACATCCACCTGAAAACTCAAAGGCTACTCAAGTCTTTGGGGCATCGTATGCCACAAGCATACTCCTACAGCTCTCAGACTCATACTACAAAGAGCACAGAACTATTACAGAAGCTCTGCATTCACCTTGCACTGTAACAACTCCTTCGTACCAAGCTGATACAGGAAAATATGTTAATTGATTAATCATTTTCATTAACTCCTACATCGTTCACACTCTGGGAATCTACATCATTTTGATAAAAATGCGCTTCTACAAGCTGCTAAGCTAGGCTTGCAACTCATAGCAGTAAAATCATTCCTTGTTAGTTTATTGAGTATGTAGAGAAGGGAGGGAAGCATTCTCCTCACACCGGCTTTTGCTATTATACAGCATAGGGGTGGTTTGTGAATTCTGAACAGACTGGCTGCTCTATTTTCCTTCTTCATCCTCTTTCTGGCAGCTAAAGTCACCCTACAGGACGAGCTGTAAAGAAGAGGATTATAAACCCTTGCAGCAGTGACCTACTAAGCGGGCTTCTTTGTCTAGAGAAATTAGCCTGCTGTGTGCTCTCTAGCATAGCAGGGAGCTAGGGGATAAGACCGCTTATCCCCTAGAAAAAAGAAGAAAGAAAAAAAAAAGTAGCTTTCTAAGATTGTAAGTTTCTAGGGTTTCTAAGCACTGGCACAGGCTGCCCAGGGGGGTGGTGGAGTCACCACCCCAGGAGATGTTCAAGAGCCACGGAGATGTGGTACTCAGGGATGAGGTTTAGCAAGCAATGTCTGTGGTTGGCCTGGATGATCTTAGAGGTCTTTTCCAACCTTAACGAGTCCGTGATTCTGTAAATCTACGAAGGCAGTACCAGCGTACTGAGAAGATTTATACAATTCAGCGTGCGTCCGGGGGGAAAAAAAAAAAAAAAAATCACAGAAATACAAAGTGACTACGAAAGTTCTTTTAAAATGCTAGAAGTCTGTAGCTGGCTTACAGCCAGCCGCCGTCAAACAGGAAGTTCAGTACACAGATCTAAACTACAAGTTCAAAAAGTAACATTCTCCCAAACCCACCCCCACCAACACTCAAATACTGTCCCAACCAAAAGTCTTCCTAGTGAATTTGTTATCTGTTTCCTTCCCCAGCGGAAAAGCCCCCCCCATTCAGGCTTGTTTTGCTACAGATGGGAAACAACTAGAGATAAACAGCAGCTCTATGGGAAAATAAAGTACTTTAAGTAATCTCATCAGGATTTTTAGTAAAGATCTGGCCTCTGTGCAGACTTTAAGACAATACACAATAAGTGACCTGAAATTGATTGAAATACATTTCTTCCCAGTGAAATTAATCCAAGGAAATTCAGCTATGCATCTAAAAGCCCTGTCACGGCTATCCAACTGAAACAAAATTTATCTAGTCCAAAATACTTAGTATTTTCATAACTAAACTCAGAGTATTGAAGAAACATATCCCAGCAGCATGTGTGGAAGATAACTTCCACAACGCATCTGGTAAGTGCCTACCAGGGGAGGTTCCCCCTCTAGACCTGCCATTCACAAACAGAGGTCTGCTGGGAGATGTGGAAGTCAGCAGCTATCTCGGGCAGAGCGACCACAAAATGGTACAGTTCTCTACTTTTGGTGAAGTCAGCAGGGGGCTCAGCAAAACTGCTTCCTCGGAGGAAGGAGTTGGAGGGCAGGCTTTGAGCTGGTCGGGACATTGGCAGGGAGGGTCCCTTGGGAGTCAGACCTGAAGGGTAAAGGTGTCCAGGAAGGCTGGCTCCTCCTCAAGAAGGAGGTCTTAGAGGCACAGGAGCACACTGGGGAAGAAGACCAGTGTGGATGAACAGGGAACTTAAGAGACTCCAGGCGAAAAAGAGTCTATCTCCTGTGGAGGAAGGGATGGGCAACTCTGGGAGAGTACAGAAAACTTGCTAGGATACACAGGGAGAAAATGAGAAAGGCAAAAGCTGAGCTTGAACTCAACCTGGCCACTGTAGTAAAAGAGAACAAAAAACATTTTTACAAACATATTAACAGTAAGAGCAGGGCTAAGGAGAATCGTTTATTGCATGCGGTGGGAAATGTCAGCACTGAGGATAAGGAAAAGGCTGAGGTTCTCAATGCCTTCTTTACGTCTGCCTTTAAAAGTCAGATCAATTATCCTCAGGGTACTCTACCCCCTGACCTGGAAATCTTGGATGGAAAGAAGAATAAACCCCCACTATTCAGGTGGAAACAGTTAGAGACCTACTACTCCACCTGGGCTGTCACAAGCCCACAGGGCCAGAGGGGATCCAGCTGAGGGAGCTGACGGAGGTGATTGCCAAGCCACTTTCCATCATCTATCAGCGTTCTTCATCAACCAGAGAGGTCCCAGAGGACTGGAGGCTTGCCAGTGTGACTCCCATCAACAAGAAGGGTGGTAAGGTTAGGGAACATATGATCTTGAGTGAGATCACACGGCGTGCACAGGACAACTGGGGGATCAGGCCTAGCCAGTATAGGTTCATGAAAGGCAGGTCCTGCTTGACCAACCTGATCTCCTTCTATGATCAAGTGACCCGCCTGGTGGATGAGGGAAAGGCTGTTGATGTAGTCCACCTAAACCTCAGCAAAGCCTTTGACACTGTCTCCCACTGTATTCATCTGGAGAAGCTGTACCTGTCCGTGGCCTGGACAGGTACACTCTTTGCTGGGTAAAGAACTGGCTGGAGGGCCAGGTCCAGAGAGTGGTGGTAAATGGAGTTAAATCCAGCTGTCATGAGTGGTGTTCCCCAGAAGTCAGTACTGGGGCCTGTCCTGTTTAATGTCTTGATGACCTGGATGAGGGCATTGAGTGCACCCTCCGTAAGTTTGCAGATGACACCAAGTTGGGGGAAGTGTTGATCTGCCTGAGGGTAGGAATGCCCTACAAACTGGCCTAGACAGGCTGGATCTCTGGGCTGAGGACAGTGGGAAGAAGTTCAGCAAAACCAAGTGCCGGGTCCTGCACTTTGGCCACAACAACCCCAGGCAGCACTACAGGCTTGGGGCAGAGTGGCTGGAAGGCTGCATGGAGGAAATGGACCTGGGGCTGTTGGTCAACTCTTGGCTGAACATGAGTCAGCAGTGTGCCCAGGTGGCCAAGAAGGCCAACGGCATCCTGGTAATGTCAGAAATAGTGCAGCCAGCAGGACAGGGAGGTGATGGTCCCACTGTACTCAGCCCTGGGGGGGCCGCAGTGCTGTGTTCAGTTCTGGGCCCCTCACTACAAGACAAAACACCGAGGCCCTGGAGCGTGTCCAGAGAAGGGCACAGAGCTGTGAGGGCTCTGGAGCACAAGTGTGATGGGGAACAGCTGAGGGAATGGGATGATTCAGTCTGGAGGAAGCTCAGGGGAGACCTTATTGCTCTCTCTATCTAACTCCCTGGAAGAAGGCTGTGGGGAGGTGAGGATCGGCCTCTTCTCCCACGTAACTAGCGATAGGATGAGAGGGAACGGCCTCAAGTTGCACCAGGGGAAGTTCAGTATTAGGAAAAATTTCTTCTCTGAAAGAGCGGTCAGGCATTGGCACGGTGGTGGAGTCACTATCCCTGGAGCTGTTCAAGAAACATTTAGTTGTGGTATTTAGGGACATGGTTTAGTGAGGAAATGTAGGTGGATGGTTGGACTAGATGATGTTGGAGGTCTTTTCCAACCTCGGTGTTTCTACAATTCTATGATCTGCAATTCTTAAAATACAAAGAAGTGAAGTGATACTGTTTCTACAGATATTTTAACTGATTTCCAATAGGAAATGTCATTTGCAATCCATGTCTGTCACTTTTTCATCCCCTCCTCCTCCCTTTTTGAATACAAAGAAATAGAACAAAAAGTGTACTTAATCATATCGCACATTAGGTACTGTAATTGTAGAGGGGAATGAAGATATAAAATGAATGAAGAGAAAAAAGACTTATAGGAAGTAAAGCAAGTTCCTGGTTATTTTTAGTAGAAGTTACCTATGGAAGTGGTCAGGGAAGACAACCATTCTCCTCCAGTTATTTTACTGGAAAACTGAAATTTAATTCAGACATTAGATATTTGTAATATCGAATGACAAAGTGAAGTCACTACCATAAGGGAGACAGAAAAGCAGAATAGCTTTCATTAAGAATATAATGAAAAGCTTATTTTTACAGGTATAATTTTGACTATTCTCAGTACAGAGCCAAATTCTACACTAGTATATTTACATTAACAACTGATTTAAACCCATGTTGCACAACCGCCAGCAGGAGAAGATAACTCCATGCAAATATTCTGCTTTAGCTATGTTAGTAAAATATTAGTCAAATTTCAGTTTCACTCTCATTAAAGAAATTAGTTACTAGTGCATCAACATGCTAGGATTTGCAACTACGTGGTACACGTGATAATTTGCAAGGTTTCACCCATTAGCCTGGCAGAACAGACAACTTGGATATAGCCATGTAAAAGAGGCCTAACAAAAGTATGCGTGTGTGTATATATATATACACACTTTGCCTGATTAATCGTGGAAACTCTGCGGAGTAATGTGCTTCCAGCTCTCCCACCCCTGTCATGCTTTTTCTCTCTTAAATGTCAGTTCCTGTCTAGCCCATTCCAAAGAATTCTAAAGAGATGCTATGTTTTTCACTCAAGAGCTCCAGTGACTCACTCCTGCTATCTGCCAAGTCAGGGAGCTCTGAAACTGATTATCCCCCAGTTCCCTCTTGCTCAGACACTGGCACAAAACTGCAAAAGAAGAGAAAGCCTGCTGCATGATTGGCTGCTCATCTGATCTAGGGTTCAGGCAAAGGGCCTGTGAAGGGAAATAGTCTTGCTAACATAAATAGTTTTATTTTGGGCCCTGTAAGGAAGCCTTAGTTCTTTTTCCTGGCAGATAATTTCTCCATCAGATAGAAGGATGCTCATGAAGTCAGCCCATCTAGCACAAAGATGTGTAGCCACTTAGGACAGTAATTGGCCATAAGTGATAGACAAGCAAGAAATAAAAAGGTAACCAATATAATTTAAAGCTGTGTGCTTGGAAAAAAAAATTAAATCTTGAAAGTATTCCTCCAGCATTTATTTACCTGTGTAGTGCCATAAAGGAATTGACCACTGCTGCTTCAGCTAAATGAGGCAAACGATGGGCAAAGTTATGCCCAGGGGAGTATAGCTCATACACACAGCCCTAAAGACTTTTCCCAGCACAAGCAAATCTGACTTTCAGTAAGGAAATGGGAAGTATAAATGATCCATTACTTCTGCATGTTAGAGATAACAGTAAAAACTCATAAACCTGCTGTCAGGAAGGCAGCAGTCACAATTCAGCAACTGAGCGCTAAGCTGCAAGGCACTACCTGTCACCAGGGTTACTCTGTGCAACTGGTCATCCTCACCTAGCTCCCTCTACGAGAGAGCACACTGCAAGGTGGTGTGCAATGGACTATTAACAATTAAAACCGACCCTTAGAGGTACCTGTAAGTGGTCGCTGATTAGGTTCAAAGCTTGTTCCTGCTCAAGAAGAAGTAATAAATTGAACTCTATCATTAAAATGCACACGAATTAAGCTATTTCAAATCCAGCCAGTGCATCTGACAGGTTTTATGGTTTGCATCACACTTTTTTTTTTTCTTTACTATTTAATGCGGGTTTTTTAATTCCCTGTGAAAACGTGAACTGGAAAAAAGTTCTAAAAGGAACTCAAAAAGAAAAGTGATAACAAAGTTCTGTGATGCACCAGGCAGACTCATCACTAAGATGGGTCTCTTGCTTTGCACCTCAATGCCCTCCTTCCTCTGAGAATTTCAAACCAGAAGGAAAAGAAACAGGCCTGCAACTTGGCCATAGGAATTACAACCAACCTCCCTTTCTCTCAGTTTCCTGTCTTTATGTGAGAAAAGTGGTATCTATCGTCCTTTGAAAAGTGGACGGCAACCCGGAGAAGAGCAAAACATTGCTGTTATTTGTGTAAATACCTAAAGACCTCAAACAGAGATGAACAGACAAATTCCCTATAAGCACATTACAGCTGGTGCACTCTGCTCTCAAAACCGTGATATTACAGAACTAAGCAAAGGAGAAGAGTTTTACCCTCTTAGTTCTGCAGGCTGGGAATCAGGCCATCTCAAAGGAGAGTTTAAAAAAACAACGGATGTATTCCACAAATACAGGATCTGATCTCCATCTCTTCCCTCACTACGAGCCTAAGGAGAAATTGAACTCAAGAAGAAGACTGCAGTAAATGTGTTACACTGGAAAGGAGACAAAGCTATTTTGTTTACCAGCTATGCCAGAATCTTATATGCTATTACTGCTAAACATACAGACACAAAATCATACAGGACCCAAAAAACAGCAAACAAAGTAATTAGAATTCAAAAGCAATTCAAGGAAACTTCACAGAAAAGGCAGAGCACAATTAATTGGAGTTCTGGGGACAAAAGTGGCCTTCTGGAAGGCCCAAACATCCTAAAATTCAGAGAGGGTTTTGGCTGCACAAGCGAAGAACTGTTCCCCTTTCAGATGAGCAAGGCACATGAATATAAAGCAAAGTGGACTCCTCCAAAGACAAATGACACACCTCCAACATTCTGCACCATATTCAAGGATGTAGATGGCAAGTCTGGCTTCAAAACCACCAGGATTTTTAAAAAGCATGCACAATCTGCTATACAGCATGTTGTCCAACACTTAAGACTGAGAAGAGATTTAAGCTTGTCAATTTCAGCTTGACAATTAAGCTTCACAAGTTTTGTACCTCGCCCATCACTCAGTATTTTACCAAACAGGAATCAAGGAGCAACTTTCAAACTTGTACACTTAGCACATAATGCTAGATGACCTGTGTGTTAATACCCCCTCTCCAACTCAGCTATGGTTAAAATTGCTCTCTTTTCCGATTGACGTGTATTTTAACAAGGAATCCAAAAGCCTGCAGACTCACATGAACAGTCACTGCACAGGTCAGTCATTTCTGTAACCATGTTCCACATGGCCACACTTTTCCCAGGTGAAATTTGTTCATTTATAACTAGACTGAACAATTACATAACTCCCAGACTTCGTGATGCCCCAGAGAACCTTCCTCACAAAATCAAGGAGGAGTTTCATTGCTGTCCTTAAAACTGACTCAACATTTCAGAACTCATCCAGAGTATGGTAGACTTTCTTCACAGCAAAGGTTTCTGTAGATTGGAAAAATGGCAGCAAAGACCTATTCCTACTGTAAGAACCTGCTTCCTCCTCGTACATCCTTAGGGGGAAATGCCCCTCTGCAAGCCACCTCTGGTACGTGCCAGCTGTAAGACAAAGCTACTTTAGGAGAAGATGCAGAACACAATTGAGTTAGAAACCACCTTCTAGGCAGGCATGAGAACACCAAAGCAGTCAGATATTTCCAGAATTAATACTCATTCCACACCCATTTATAAGGAGGATGACGTCTTTCCATTGACTCTCAGGATAATAAAAGCTATGCCTATTCGAGTGGTGATGGGCTTTTTTCCCCTCCTATCTGTATTTAATTTCCCTACTTTTTTTTTCCCCTGTATATAATTTCCATCTTTCCTCTTCACTGCATTGCTAGCATTTTTTCTAAAAAACCAACCTGACAGAATGCACACTCAGGCTGTGCTCTTCCATGGAAAAGCCAAGGTGCAGAGCCAGGCGCCTCAGACCATTTCAGAGCGTTGCTGTGTATCTGTGGGAACAGCTTCCAAGTGCAGCTAATTGAGAAACCAGAGCATGCAGACACTGGTGCTTCCTAAAGAAAGGTTTACTCTTCGCTTGTCCTTGCCCACGCACTTCAGGAGATAGCATCTACAAACCCTGCTGGCTGCTCCTGGGCCTTTGTTTATTCTCATCTTCCTTTGAGAAGGGGTCCCTTTGTCAATGCAATTTCTTGTGATACAGCAGTGGTGCTAAGGTACGAGAACAAAGAGAAAGCCTTTTTTCTGTTAGAGACATATTTGCCTCTGTTTCAATGTAAATTCTCTCAGAAAGCTGAAAAGCAGTTTTATTTGGGAGTAGGGACAGAAAAACTAATGGTACGAACAGGGAGCAGTGTGAACTGTGCTTACTGCTCCATTCTTCAAGAAAAGGGCTTTCTTATTAGCACTAAAAAGTGTGAGTCAAGGAACATGGATTCCACCTGTTCTAACATGCATATCCTGCGTGGCTAGAAAAGTCACCTCGCCTCATCTCTGCAATATGATTATTTAAACTATAAACTATTTATCAGCGCTGTTCACAAAAAAAAAGTGTGGAAATTTATTTTTTTTTCCTCCCATGTTTTTGCAAGTGACATTGTGACATCTGTGAATGGGATAAGTGCACTGCTGCTATTCCTGTATTAACTGCCTTTTAATTAATTTACCACTGTGCTCACTGTTGGAAAAGGAACAGAAGCTTCTGGTAGCTTCTGCGGGCATTAAGTAGAACCATAAAGTCCCAGTGATTTCACCCTCTTTCTTTTTCTTTTTTTTGCTTCTGTGCATACCCACACAGAATATATATTTTATCATTTCTGCAGCACAGAAGGATAAAACGTGAAATATAACAAAGCAGGAGTAAGAAATTTAGACCAGAGTCAACAGATTTAACCTAAATGTTAAGACTGCTTTGCGGGCACCCCGTTTTCCATGTACCATCATGTTTAAATGTGAGTTAAAGAGCACATACAGCACAGTGTACGGGGAGGGAAAGGCTTCACAGATTCATGAATACCAGGCTTGTAGCATCTTGCCACTAAAGAAATTCAAGAGTAACTGAAAAATTCTCCCACTCTTTGCAGGTTTTGTTCTGGTCATTGGATTGGTGACTTTCTACCGCATCGGACCGTACACCAACCTCTCATGGTCCTGCTACCTGAACATTGGAGCCTGTCTTTTGGCCACACTGGCAGCTGCCATCCTCATATGGAACATCCTTCATAGGCGTGAGGACTGCATGGCGCCGCGGGTCATTGTCATCAGCCGTACCCTGACCGCTCGGTTTCGCCGGGGCCTGGAAAATGACTACGTCGAGTCACCGTGCTGAAAGCATGGACTTGAAAGGGGAAAGATCTCCAGGGAGATCTGCATTGGTGTTTTCTATAAATATATGCTATAATTTAAAACTAAGGGTTGAAGGACATCACAAAGCTCACTCCTGTGGGCAGAGGCCCTCAATTGTTATTTGGATGGGCTCCATCTATATATATATGTATAAAACATATAATTTTATATATATATTATATTGCCCTCTTCCTCTACTGTACAGCGCAGAATATTGGATTGTCAGAATCCTGACAGCATCACAGCTACATGTCAGCAGGCGCAGCCGGAGCAGACAGATGCAATTAGACTACAGAAAAGAGGCAACTGAACATTTTCTGTCTGGATAAAGTTGTCTTGCTCCCTTGAAAAGCTCTGGGTGACCAGTGATGATCAGCTTTCCTGTGGAGTTAACAGGCAATCTGAGAAAGCAGAAAACTCACTGTAGAATAAGTGATGATTTTTAACAG